>NC_133326.1:2198671-2488671 GCF_042186555.1 Aquarana catesbeiana | reverse complement strand
CTATAGTCCCAGTATGGTCCATAGTCCCAGTCTAGTCTATAGTCCCAGTATATTCTATAGTCCCAGTCTAGTCTATAGTCCCAGTCTAGTCTATAGTCCCAGTATAGTCTATAGTCCCAGTCTAGTCTATAGTCCCAGTATATTCTATAGTCCCAGTATGGTCTATAGTCCCAGTCTAGTCTATAGTCCCAGTATATTCTATAGTCCCAGTATGGTCTATAGTCCCAGTATGGTCCATAGTCCCAGTCTAGTCTATAGTCCCAGTATATTCTATAGTCCCAGTCTAGTCTATAGTCCCAGTATATTCTATAGTCCCAGTCTAGTCTATAGTCCCAGTATGGTCTATAGTCCCAGTATGGTCCATAGTCCCAGTCTAGTCTATAGTCCCAGTATATTCTATAGTCCCAGTCTAGTCTATAGTCCCAGTATATTCTATAGTCCCAGTCTAGTCTATAGTCCCAGTATGGTCTATAGTCCCAGTATGGTCCATAGTCCCAGTCTAGTCTATAGTCCCAGTATATTCTATAGTCCCAGTCTAGTCTATAGTCCCAGTCTAGTCTATACTCCCAGTATATTCTATAGTCCCAGTATGGTCTATAGTCCCAGTATAGTCTATAGTCCCAGTATGGTCCATAGTCCCAGTCTAGTCTATAGTCCCAGTATATTCTATAGTCCCAGTCTAGTCTATAGTCCCAGTCTAGTCTATAGTCCCAGTATAGTCTATAGTGCCAGTCTAGTCTATAGTCCCAGTATATTCTATAGTCCCAGTATGGTCTATAGTCCCAGTATGGTCTATAGTCCCAGTCTAGTCTATAGTCCCAGTCTAGTCTATAGTCCCAGTATGGTCTATAGTCCCAGTCTAGTCTATAGTCCCAGTATGGTCCATAGTCCCAGTCTAGTCTATAGTCCCAGTATGGTCTATAGTCCCAGTATGGTCCATAGTCCCAGTCTAGTCTATAGTCCCAGTCTAGTCTATAGTCCCAGTCTAGTCTATAGTCCCAGTATGGTCTATAGTCCCAGTATGGTCCATAGTCCCAGTCTAGTCTATAGTCCCAGTATATTCTATAGTCCCAGTATGGTCTATAGTCCCAGTCTAATCTATAGTCCCAGTCTAGTCTATAGTCCCAGTATATTCTATAGTCCCAGTCTAGTCTATAGTCCCAGTATATTCTATAGTCCCAGTATGGTCCATAGTCCCAGTCTAGTCTATAGTCCCAGTATATTCTATAGTCCCAGTCTAGTCTATAGTCCCAGTCTAGTCTATAGTCCCAGTATATTCTATAGTCCCAGTATGGTCTATAGTCCCAGTATGGTCTATAGTCCCAGTATGGTCCATAGTCCCAGTCTAGTCTATAGTCCCAGTATATTCTATAGTCCCAGTCTAGTCTATAGTCCCAGTCTAGTCTATAGTCCCAGTATATTCTATAGTCCCAGTCTAGTCTATAGTCCCAGTATGGTCTATAGTCCCAGTATGGTCCATAGTCCCAGTCTAGTCTATAGTCCCAGTATATTCTATAGTCCCAGTCTAGTCTATAGTCCCAGTATATTCTATAGTCCCAGTCTAGTCTATAGTCCCAGTCTAGTCTATAGTCCCAGTATATTCTATAGTCCCAGTCTAGTCTATAGTCCCAGTATGGTCTATAGTCCCAGTATATTCTATAGTCCCAGTATGGTCTATAGTCCCAGTATGGTCTATAGTCACAGTATAGTCTATAGTCCCAGTATGGTCTATAGTCCCAGTATATTCTATAGTCCCAGTATGGTCTATAGTCCCAGTATGGTCCATAGTCCCAGTCTAGTCTATAGTCCCAGTATATTCTATAGTCCCAGTCTAGTCTATAGTCCCAGTCTAGTCTATAGTCCCAGTATAGTCTATAGTCCCAGTCTAGTCTATAGTCCCAGTATATTCTATAGTCCCAGTATGGTCTATAGTCCCAGTCTAGTCTATAGTCCCAGTATATTCTATAGTCCCAGTATGGTCTATAGTCCCAGTATGGTCCATAGTCCCAGTCTAGTCTATAGTCCCAGTATATTCTATAGTCCCAGTCTAGTCTATACTCCCAGTATATTCTATAGTCCCAGTATGGTCTATAGTCCCAGTATAGTCTATAGTCCCAGTATGGTCCATAGTCCCAGTCTAGTCTATAGTCCCAGTATATTCTATAGTCCCAGTCTAGTCTATAGTCCCAGTCTAGTCTATAGTCCCAGTATAGTCTATAGTGCCAGTCTAGTCTATAGTCCCAGTATATTCTATAGTCCCAGTATGGTCTATAGTCCCAGTCTAGTCTATAGTCCCAGTATATTCTATAGTCCCAGTATGGTCTATAGTCCCAGTATGGTTCATAGTCCCAGTATGGTCCTTAGTCCCAGTCTAGTCTATAGTCCCATTATATTCTATAGTCCCAGTCTAGTCTATAGTCCCATTATATTCTATAGTCCCAGTATAGTCTATAGTCCCATAGTTTATAGTCCCAGTATAGTCTATAGTCCCATAGTCTCATAGTCCACAGTCTATAATCCATAATACACATCGCAGCAGAAAAAAAAAAGTAATTTGTAGATTTGGAGAAGGTAATAAAACATACCGGGATATATAGATATAGATATATTTTTAAACCAGAGTTTTGTGTCCCTTTAAGTTATGACAATGTCACCATATACAGGCCCATGGGGGGATGGTAACAACTGTCCATGAGGGGTATAGAAGTAGAATGTATGAGAACTGGAATGGTTCAGTGATGTTCTCTCTCTGGGATTGTAAAATAAGAGATGAAGAGTTTACAAAGATAAGGAATAAAAGAAATATAAAAGAAATATAAAAGAAATATCTCTCCCTCTGTGTGACTCATTCATAAAATCTCTGATTGAGAGATAAAAACAAATCTCCAGACAATCAAACATTTCAATCAGAAAATGTGACGATATTTTGCCATAATTCCATTATTATTATTCTTCTTTTTATTATTATCATTTCTGTTGATTATTATTATTAATGTAACAATTATTAATGAAATTCAGGTTTGTTTGTTATATAAAAAGTAATTCTAGTGCTGAATTGGTTTGAAGACAAAGTTCAGTAAAATGTTTCAGAATTACTCACACTTAGTATTTTAATTGCAATAATTATATAAAGAGAGTCAGGAAAGTGACACTCCATCAGTGAGGGGGAGGGGAGGGAACATGTGACACGATCGTGTGACTCACCAATCAATCATTGATTTATAACGAATGAAATGTAAAGCACACATTGTATCTAGAAATGTATACCGATCCCGGAGTATTGATGAGAGGAGATCGGATATGATGAGGAGAAGTTACATGTTGTGAGTACAGCTATATACTACACTCTGTATTCCCACAACCCGCCAATACTGGGGGAGGGGGAATGTTATCTAAATAACACAAAGAAACTGACACTCTACTCATAATATACTCATAATATACTCATAATATACTCATAATATACTCATACTATACTGATACTATACTGACTCTCTACTCATACTATACTGATACTATACTCATACTATACTGATACTATACTGACTCTCTACTCATAATATACTGATACTATACTGACTCTCTACTCATAATATACTCATACTATACTGATACTATACTCATACTATACTGATACTATACTGACTCTCTACTCATAATATACTGATACTATACTGACTCTCTACTCATAATATACTCATACTATACTGATACTATACTCATACTATACTGATACTATACTGACTCTCTACTCATAATATACTGATACTATACTCATACTATACTGATACTATACTGATACTATACTGACTCTCTACTCATAATATACTGATACTATACTGATACTATACTGATACTATACTGATACTATACTGACTCTCTACTCATAATATACTGATACTATACTGATACTATACTCATACTATACTGATACTATACTGACACTCTACTCATAATATACTCATAATATACTCATACTATACTGATACTATACTCATACTATACTGATACTATACTGACTCTCTACTCATATTATACTGATACTATACTGACACTCTACTCATAATATACTCATAATATACTCATACTATACTGATACTATACTGACTCTCTACTCATAATATACTGATACTATACTGATACTATACTGATACTATACTGACTCTCTACTCATAATATACTGATACTATACTCATACTATACTGATACTATACTGATACTATACTGACTCTCTACTCATAATATACTGATACTATACTGATACTATACTGATACTATACTGACTCTCTACTCATAATATACTGATACTATACTGACACTCTACTCATAATATACTGATACTATACTCATACTATACTGATACTATACTGACTCTCTACTCATAATATACTGATACTATACTCATACTATACTGATACTATACTGACACTCTACTCATAATATACTGAAACTATACTGATACTATACTGACTCTCTACTCATAATATACTCATAATATACTCATACTACACTGACGCTGTACTCATACTATACTGAAACTATACTGACACTATACTCATACTATATTCATACTATACTGACACTCTACTAATACTATACTCATACTATACTGACACTCTACTCATACTATACTCACACTATACTGAGACTATTCTCATACTATACTCATACTATACTGACACTCTACTCATACTATACTCATACTATACTGATACTATACTGACTCTCTACTCATATTATACTGATACTATACTGACACTCTACTCATAATATACTCATAATATACTCATACTATACTGATACTATACTGACTCTCTACTCATAATATACTGATACTATACTGATACTATACTGATACTATACTGACTCTCTACTCATAATATACTGATACTATACTCATACTATACTGATACTATACTGATACTATACTGACTCTCTACTCATAATATACTGATACTATACTGATACTATACTGATACTATACTGACTCTCTACTCATAATATACTGATACTATACTGACACTCTACTCATAATATACTGATACTATACTCATACGATACTGATACTATACTGACTCTCTACTCATAATATACTGATACTATACTCATACTATACTGATACTATACTGACACTCTACTCATAATATACTGAAACTATACTGATACTATACTGACTCTCTACTCATAATATACTCATAATATACTCATACTACACTGACGCTGTACTCATACTATACTGAAACTATACTGACACTATACTCATACTATATTCATACTATACTGACACTCTACTAATACTATACTCATACTATACTGACACTCTACTCATACTATACTCACACTATACTGAGACTATTCTCATACTATACTCATACTATACTGACACTCTACTCATACTATACTCATACTATACTGACACTCTACTCATAATATACTTATACTATACTGACACTCTACTCATAATATACTCATAATATACTCATACTATACTGATACTATACTGACTCTCTACTCATAATATACTGATACTATACTGACACTCTACTCATAATATACTGATACTATACTGACTCTCTACTCATAATATACTGATACTATACTGATACTATACTGATACTATACTGATACTATACTGACTCTCTACTCATAATATACTGATACTATACTGACTCTCTACTCATAATATACTGATACTATACTGATACTATACTGATACTATACTGACACTCTACTCATAATATACTGATACTATACTGATACTATACTGACTCTCTACTCATAATATACTGATACTATACTGATACTATACTGACTCTCTACTCATAATATACTGATACTATACTGACACTCTACTCATAATATACTGATACTATACTGATACTATACTGACTCTCTACTCATAATATACTGATACTATACTGACACTCTACTCATAATATACTGATACTATACTGATACTATACTGACTCTCTACTCATAATATACTGATACTATACTGATACTATACTGACACTCTACTCATAATATACTGATACTATACTGATACTATACTGACTCTCTACTCATAATGTACTGATACTATACTGACACTCTACTCATAATATACTGATACTATACTGACACTCTACTCATAATATACTGAAACTATACTGATACTATACTGACTCTCTACTCATATTATACTCATAATATACTCATACTACACTGACGCTGTACTCATACTATACTGAAACTATACTGACACTATACTCATACTATATTCATACTATACTCACACTATACTGAGACTATTCTCATACTATACTCATACTATACTGACACTCTACTCACACTATACTCATACTATACTGACACTATACTCATGCTATACTGAGACTCTACTCATACTATACTCATACTATACTGACACTCTACTCATATTATACTGACACTATTCTCATACTATACTGACACTCTACTCATACTATACCCATATTATACTGACACTCTACTCATACTATACTCACACTATACTCATACTATACTCACACTCTACTCATACTATACCAATAATATACTGACACTCTACTCACACTATACTGGCACTCTACTCATACTATACTCATACTATACTGACACTATACCCATACTATACTGACACCATACTCATACTATACTGACAATATACTTATACTATATTCATACTATACTGACAATATACTCATACTATACTGACACTCTACTCATACTATACTCATACTATACTGACACTATACTCAAACTATACTGACACTATTCTCATACTATACTCATACTATATCTACACTATACTTATACTATACTGACACCATACTCATACTATACTGACAATATACTCATACTATACTCATACTATATCTACACTATACTTATACTATACTGACACCATACTCATACTATACTGACAATATACTCATACTATACTCATACTATATCTACACTATACTTATACTATACTGACACCATACTCATACTATACTGACAATATACTCATACTATACTCATACTATACTGACACTATACTCATACTATACTGACACTATATTCATACTATACTGACACTATACTCATACTATACTCATACTGTACTGACACTCTACTCATACTATACTGACACTATACCCATACTATAATCATAGTATACTGACATTATACTCATACTGCACTCACACCATACTCACGCTATAGTCATACTATACTCACACAATACTTATACTATACTCACACTATACTCATAAGTTATAACTATACTCATACTACACTTATACTATACTAACACTATACTCATAGCTATGTGCGCAGTCATATCAGAACAGGAAGGGGCCGTCCCCAAACTGTTCCCACAAAGTTGGGAGCATGAAATTGTCCAAAATGTCTTGGTATGCTGATGCCTTAAGAGTTCCCTTCATTGGAACTAAGAAGGGGCCAAGCCCAACCCCCCACCATAATCCCCCCTCCCCCCACCATAATCCCCCCTCCCCCACACCATAATCCCCCCTCCCCCCCACACCATAATAGGAGAATTTGTGCTATTAGGGGAGACTGAGGGGGTTTGTGCTAGAAAAGGTGATATGGTAGAGGGGGGAGGGAACATTTTTGGGGGGTTCTGCTAGTAGGGATGAATGTGATATATTTGTGCTGGGGGGGGGTTGTGCTAGGAGGGTTGTGTGGGAGTGGGGGGGGGGTTCTCAAAGAGGAAACTTGGGGGATTTCAAGGGTAGAGGATTTGTGCTGGGGGGGATTCATGCTTAGAGGGAAAGCATGCAGATTAGTGCAATTTGCTTTTTGTGGGGGTTTCCTGACACTTAATGCTCACTAGGGATGCGCTGAACACCCCCCTGTTCGGTTTGCGGCAGAACTTGCAAACAGGCAAAAAATTCGGCAGAACACGCGAACACCATTAAAGTCTATGGGACACGAACATGAATAATCAAAAGTGCTAATTTTCAAGGCTAATATGCAAGGTATTGTCATAAAAAGTGTTTGGGGACCCGGGTCCTGCCCCAGGGGACATGGATCAATGCAAAAAAAAGTTTTAAAAACGGCCGTTTTTTCAGGAGCAGTGATTTTAATAATGCTTAAAGTCAAACAATAAAAGTGTAATATCCCTTTAAATTTCGTACCTGGGGGGTGTCTATAGTATGCCTGTAAAGGGGCGCATGTTTCCCGTGTTTAGAACAGTCTGACAGCAAAATGACATTTCAAAGGAAAAAAGTCGTTTAAAACTGCTTGCGGCTATTAATGAATTGTCGGATCCCGGCAATATAGATGACAAATCAGTCAATACCAACATTTTTTTTAAAAATGGCATGGGGTCCCCCCCAAAATCCATGCCAGACCCTTACTTGAGCAAGCAGTTTGTCAGACGAGCGAGCACCCCCCCCCCCCGAACCATAACAGGCCACATGCCCTCCACGTGGGGAGGGTGCTTTGGGTTCCCCCCTAAAGCACCTTGTTCTCATGTTGATGGGGACAAGGGCCTCTTCCCGACAACCCTGGCCATTGGTTGTGGGGGTCTGCGGGCGGGGAGCTTATCGGAATCTGGAAGCCTCCTTTCACAAGGGGACCCCCAGATCCTGGTCTTCCCCCCTGTGTGAAATGGTAACGGGTACATTGTACCCCTACTCATTGTACCCGTACTCATTCATCAAAAAAAGTGTCAAAAAGTAAAAACCACAATAGACAGTTTTTGACAATTCCTTTATTAAAAAAGAAAAAAATATATATTGTCCCGCGATGTCCCTCCATCTTCACTCACACCGCCCGACAGACCCGTAAAATAGAAAAAACTTACCCCCTTCCTGCCCAGACCAATCCTCAGCTTTCAGCACTGTCACACTTTGAATGACAATTACTCGGTCATACAACACTGTACACATAGAACATTTTACCATTTTCTGCACATAAGTAGAACTATCTTTTGGTGATATTTAATCACTGCTGGGTGGGGGGGGTGGGGGTTTAAAAAGAATGAAGGCTAGTAATTTTGTAAAAAACATGTTTCTCTTTGTTCCTATTGTATCTGTTTGCAAATATATAATCTTTATTCTTAAATTTCGGCCAAAATATATTCTGCTCCATTTCTTTGGTGAAAATCCCCCAAATCAGTGAATATTATTTATCTGTAGGAAAGTTATAGACTCCACACTATGAGATATATATCTGATCAATCCACCAATCCTGATGTACTGACGGCCGATCTAATTTCTTGAGGCTCAAAAACACCAGGAGAGTACAAATACCCCCCAAATCACCCCCCAGTACAAATACCCCCCAAATCACCCCCCAGTACAAATACCCCCCAAATCACCCCCCAGTACAAATACCCTCCAAATCACCCCCCCAGTACAAATACCCCCCAAATCACCCCCCAGTACAAATACCCCCAAATCACCCCCCAGTACAAATACCCCCCAAATCACCCCCCAGTACAAATACCCCCAAATCACCCCCCAGTACAAATACCCCCCAAATCACCCCCCAGTACAAATACCCCCCAAATCACCCCCCAGTACAAATACCCTCCAAATCACCCCCCCAGTACAAATACCCCCCAAATCACCCCCCAGTACAAATACCCCCAAATCACCCCCCAGTACAAATACCCCCCAAATCACCCCCCAGTACAAATACCCCCCAAATCACCCCCCAGTACAAATACCCCCCAAATCACCCCCCAGTACAAATACCCTCCAAATCACCCCCCCAGTACAAATACCCCCCAAATCACCCCCCAGTACAAATACCCCCCAAATCACCCCCCAGTACAAATACCCCCCAAATCACCCCAGTACAAATACCCCCCAAATCACCCCAGTACAAATACCCCCAAATCACCCCCCAGTACAAATCACCCCCCAGTACAAATACCCCCCAAATCACCCCAGTACAAATACCCCCAAATCACCCCAGTACAAATACCCCCAAATCACCCCAGTACAAATACCCCCAAATCACCTCCCAGTACAAATACCCCCCAAATCACCCCCCAGTACAAATACCCCCCAAATCACCCCCCAGTACAAATACCCCCCAAATCACCCCAGTACAAATACCCCCCAAATCACCTCCCAGTACAAATACCCCCCAAATCACCCTCCCAGTACAAATACCCCCAAATCACCCCCCAGTACAAGTACCCCCCAGTACAAATACCCCCCAAATCACCCCCCAGTACAAATACCCCCAAATCACCCTCCAGTACAAATACCCCCCAAATCACCCCAGTACAAATACCCCCCAAATCACCCCCCAGTACAAATACCCCCAAATCACCCCCCAGTACAAATACCCCCTAAATCACCCCCCAGTACGAATACCCCCCAAATCACCCCCCAGTACAAATACCCCCCAAATCACCGCCCAGTACAAATACCCCCCAAATCACCCCCCCAGTACAAATACCACACAAATCACACCCCCCCCTACAAATCTGTATCTCCACTGGAAAAGGGGCTATTACATGGATGACTTAATGGTGCTGAGGGATATCAAGGGTGTATGAGGGACAACAATGCTTAGGGGGGATCTGGGGTGTATAGGGGGTGGCAATGCTTGGGGTAGCTTGGGTGGCTATAGTTCTAGAGGTATCAGGGATATAGTGGGGTCACAATACAAGGGGTATCAGGGATATAGTGGGGTCACAATACAAGGGGTATCAGGGATATAGTGGGGTCACAATACAAGGGGTATCAGGGATATAGTGGGGTCACAATACAAGGGGTATCAGGGATATAGTGGGGTCACAATACAAGGGGTATTAGGGATATAGTGGGGTCACAATACAAGGGGTATCAGGGATATAGTAGGGTCACAATACAAGGGGTATCAGGGATATAGTGGGGTCACAATACAAGGGGTATCAGGGATATAGTGGGGTCACAATACAAGGGGTATCAGGGATATAGTGGGGTCACAATACAAGGGGTATCAGGGATATAGTGGGGTCACAATACAAGGGGTATCAGGGATATAGTGGGGTCACAATACAAGGGGTATCAGGGATATAGTGGGGTCACAATACAAGGGGTATCTTTGGGTGGAGTTAGGAGTGCTGGATATATATAAGATGTAGAGGGGGTTACAATGTTGGGGTATCTGAGGCTCTGTCAGGCTGGATGGTGCCTCGTGATTTTTATTGGTGGCTGTGTCTATATTGTTACAACTGTCCGGAGCATCATTCTAGCAGATCTATTATAGGCACAGGACAGATTTGTTATTTCATGTAGTATTTTGTGTCTTTGCTGTACAGAATGATTGTTCATGTAGTTCATGTGGAGCTCCGCCCAGAAGGGGAAGCTCTGCTTGTCTGCCTCCTACCTACCTGATGTCTGTTTACCTGCACTGTCTCCATTGTAGGGGCCCCGGAGCATTACTTTGCCCAGGGGCCCATGATCCTATTAAGACGGCCCCGGCTGTCGGGTGCTGCCACCTCCATTGTGAGTAAGGGAACTCGGCAGTGTAGCCTTACGGCACGGCTTCACAACGGGAATCCTACTGCGCATGTGTGAGGCTCCGCTCCTGTCTTCTATTGGCCCAGCGGCCGGGGAAGAAGGAGGGAGGAGGAGGGAGCCCGGGCGGTGACATCTAAACCCGCAGCCGAGGCTCCTGGAAGTGGGAACAGGATACCTGTGAAAGACAGTTATCTGCTCCCCTCCCCCCCGCTGAAAGGTGCCAAATGTGGCACCGGAGGGGGGGAGGTGTACAACGAGCGGAAGTTCCACTTTTGGGTAGAACTCCGCTTTAACAATTAATGGCACCGCAAGTGTCACCGGCTATCGCAGCGCATTACCGGAACGGGCGGCGAAATGCCCATTTTTGTATGTATGAGGCGTGCCGCTGTGAATGGGCCCTCAAAGCGCCAAATCAAGTACCGAGACCGCGGTGAGGAACCGCCGGCAGTGGCAAACGTCTTATTCCCGCGGTGTCTGTAATGCGGAGGTTCCGTTGCCATGGTGTTTGGAACGGTCAGCGAGCTCCTTGCCGCGGTCTTCCATGCGTTACTTCTACTTTACCAAATAATAATTGTGCCGCCTTCCCTGGCCCCGCCTCCGGTGCCCATCCCCTGGCCCCGCCCACACCCATAGATCAGGGTACTTCTCGGGGGAGGGGTGGTAGAGGTGCAGCGTGTCTCCTCTGCAGAGATCGCGGGACGTCGGATGGTGATGAACCCGTGACCGGCGTTGGCAGCAGATACATTTCTTTAAATGAAGAAGCCGCCGCTGAATGTTTTACTTTTCTGCAGAACACGGGATTTCTTTCTCGGACATCACGGGACACAGAGCCACAGTAAGACCCCTTTCACACCAAGGCGCTTCAAAAACGCCCTAAAACGCCTTAGAGTTATTACCGCGTTTTTACAGCGTTTTAGGGGCGTTAGCGGTAAAATGAACGCGACGCTGCAGGCATTTTAACAGCGTTTTTCAAGCGTTATTGAAGCATGTGTATTGATGTTATCTTTCTGCTTGCAGGTTTATCCTTTGTGAGATCATGTAAAACAAGTAAAGTAACAAGCAGTGTTTTGTTTTACTTCAAATCTTCATTTTTCTGGGATTAATTCTTTTTTTTTGGCACTTTGATGATCAGTTTAATCATTCTGACCTTCCCACAAGTTCAGTCTCGTTGTTGTAGACGCTTCTCCTTTCTGCTCGCCTGTTTACCTTTTTGTGAGATCATGTGACTTTTCTACAGCTCAGGGCGGATTATAGGCGCTATTCAGGCGTTTTTTACAGCGCTTTCAATTCATTTCAATGGAGAGGGGCGTTTTTGAAGCGCTTTTTTCAACACCCAAAAGCTGCTCCAAAGATGCTACCTGCAGGACTTTTCTCAACGCCCCGCCAGCGGGACGCCTCAGTGTGAAAGGGTCCATTGAGATGCATGGGGAGCGTTTTATGAGCGTTTTAATAGCGTTATTTTTAGCGCTAAAACACTGCAAAAACGCCTTGGTGTGAAAGGGGTCTAATAGCTGATGGGTTATGTAGGTACCTTTAGGTATTGGACACTGGTCACACCCTAATCAGGAAGTTCAACCCCCTATATAATCCCTCCCCTTGCAGGGATACCTCAGTTTTTTTGCCAGTGTCTTAGGTGATGGACATGTAAAGATGTCCTGTGCTGAGCTCCAAAGGGAATATCCTGATATCCTATACTGGGGCAAGCCAGGCGAACCGGATCCATTCAAAGTGTCTTTTCATGGCCGAATTGGATGGTACCCGGGCCTCGTGTCCAAAGAAACGAGGTTTTACCCGTAATGCTTCTCTTTTTAGAGAGCTGGACCCCGCAGATCAGAAAAGGGCTTTAAACCTCCTAATTTCTGGCTGGGTGCTTTACAGGCCCAGAACTGCAGGATCCCCCTATTCGTAGGAGGCCCCAGTCTCTGACGTTTTTTTTAAACGGAGCCCACAGTGAGAGGTGAAGATTGGGTCTGTGTATACAGCACCCTTCAGCTGGATACGGTAAGAGGAGATTCCACAGAATTTTGAATTCTAGTAGGTTTTCTCCTTTAAGGTAAATGCATGCTATGCCTATTGTGACCACCGGGGGCTGCCAAGAGCACATACCTTCTCATGCTGTTTTCTGTCTCAGCGTTCCACGCTGCACAGCTCTTCCGACCGGCTCCAGGTAGGATGGGATGGGGGATTTCTCCTCAGGGATGTTCCCCCCAGGCTTAGGGGAGGCCGCAAGTGGGCTGTAAGGCAGTTTGTTACACAGTCACCGCTGCTGCCGCCGCCGCCGCCAGGCCGCCATTGCAGGTATGCAGGCCCCCATCGCTGCCAGCCTCCTTCCTCCTCCACCCCCAGCCTTCCTACATGATAATTCCAGAAGGGTCAGGCTCGCGCGGGAAGCGCTCGTTTTTGAAAAAGACGAGGGGGGGGTGCCAGAGGGGGGGGGGGGTGCCAGAGGGGGGGGGGGGGGGGGCGGGGAGTCAGCACAGCGTCAGCGTGCTCAGACGCCCACAGTGCCAGAAGCATGGCTACTTAAAGCACACTCTACAGGTGCTCTGAGCCTTGGAGGGACACAGAGCTGACAGTCGCATGTAAGGTGGGACACAGGCATTCTCCTAGGCTGCATTTACTAAGGTAACACCGGACTGGGCATTTGGTAGCAAGGCTTTTGCCAGACTACATCGCTCAGCAGTCAGTGTTCATTTTGGATACCTCACACCTTGTTGCTTTGCATTATGGGTAGAAGAGGTTCAAGTACCCCCAGAACCAAAGACACTAGGGGATCTCGTTCAGGTTCTGAGGACCCCCTGTCAGCTACATCCCCCCCCGAGGGGCCAGGGATGGCTGAACAGGGAGAGCCATTGGGGTCTGGGGCTATAGCTGCTTCCGGCACTTCAGCCCCTGTATACATTACACAGGAGGTTTTTTTCGCAACCATTAGTGGTTTAGAGGAAAGATTAATGGCCGTGATTACATCTTCACTCAGTGGAAGAAAATGCACTAGGCTTTCCTCTGTTTCCCAAGACCCTCAGGAAGAGGAGCTCTGGGATAAAGGAGAGGAATCCCTTTCAGAGGATCAGGATGGGACGGATAATTCCTCTTCGGAGGAATCAGGTGGAGAGGGACCCTCTGCGACTTCCCAAGAGGAGAAAGTCTTAGTGCAGATCCTTACTGGATTGGTCCGCTCCACATTTAAGTTGCCCGTACCTGAAGCTGTTAAAGAATCCTCTTCTGCTTTGGGGTCACTGAAACCTTCCCAAGCAGCACATGCTTTTCCTGTTCATAATTTACTTGAAAAGCTCCTTTATTCTGAGTGGGATCATCCAGATAAGCGATTTCTTCCCCGAAAAAGTTTTCAACACTTTATCCTATGGAAGAAAAATTTATTAAGATGCGGGGAATGCCGGCCATTGATGCGGCCATTTCCTCTATAAATAGTAGTCTGACTTGTCCTGTAGACAATGCTCAGATGCTCAGGGATCCTATGGATAAAAAGAAGGAATCCTTATTGAAGGATGTTTTTTCCTTAGCAGGTTCAGTGACCCAACCTGCAGTAGCAGCGATTGGAGTCTGTCAATACTTAAGAGACCATGTTAAGCAGGTCATCAAAGTATTACCTGAACAACAGGCCCAGGGGTTGGCTAACCTTCCAGCGGCCTTATGTTATGTTGTTGACGCCATCAGAGATTCTATCACGCAAACCTCTCGCCTTTCACTGGGGTTGGTGCATATACGTAGAATCCTATGGTTGAAAAATTGGTCAGCCGAAGCACCATGTAAGAAGCTCTTGGCTGGGTTCCCTTTTCGTGGTGCAAAGTTGTTTGGAGAAGACTTGGATAACTATATCAAGAAAATCTCTGGTGGGAAAAGTACTCTCTTACCTGTCAAGAAGAAGAGTAAATGTCCCTCTTTCAAACGGACTCTTTCCCCAGCACCAGGGACTTCAGCCTCCAGGCAGTCACGACGGCCTCCTCCGTCTGGGGCAAGAAACAAGAGTCAAACCCAGGAACAAAAGAAGTCCTTGGGGAAGAAGTCTTCTAGACAAAACACTAATGCCCCGTACACACGGTCGGATTTTCCGATGGAAAATGTCCGATCGGAGCGTGTTGTCGGAAATTCCGACCGTGTGTGGGCTCCATCGGACATTTTCCATCAGTTTTTCTGACACACAAAGTTTGAGAGCAGGCTATAAAATTTTCCGACAACAAGATCCGTTGTCGGAAATTCCGATCGTGTGTACACAAATCCGACGCACAAAGTGCCACGCATGCTCAGAATAAATAAAGAGATGAAAGCTATTGGCCACTGCCCCGTTTATAGTCCCGACGTATGTGTTTTACGTCACCGCGTTCAGAATGATCGGATTTTCCGACAACTTTGTGTGACCGTGTGTATGCAAGACAAGTTTGAGCCAACATCCGTCGGAAAAAATCCTAGGATTTTGTTGTCGGAATGTCCGAACAAAGTCTGACCGTGTGTACGGGGCATAAGACCTCTTCACGAAGGGGCGCTCCCGCTCGCTCGAGTGGGCGAAAGACTGTTACAGTTCTCAAAGCTCTGGCAGGAGGACTTCCAGGACAGATGGGTAATCTCCACGGTAACCTTAGGGTACAAGCTGGAGTTCCAAGAATTCCCCTCTCCTCGTTTCCTCAGATCAAGTGTTCCCAGAGACCCAGAGAAGAAGCAGTCGCTCCTTCTAGCATTAGATCGACTTTTGTCGCAAGAGGTCATTATGGTGGTTCCCACAAAGGATCAAGGATTGGACTTCTATTCCAACCTTTTTACGGTCCAAAAACCAAATGGGGATGTCAGACCTATTCTGGATTTAAGGGATCTGAATCGATTCCTAAGGATTCGGTGCTTCCGCATGGAATCAATTCGGACAGTAGTCTCCATCCTGCAGGGAGGAGAATTTTTGGCATCGATAGACATCAGAGATGCATATCTACATGTGCCCATTTTTCCGGCTCATCAGAAGTTTCTACGCTTCGAGGTAGGAGGGTGCCATTTCCAGTTCGTGGCTCTGCCTTTCGGGATAGCTACTGCACCTTGAGTGTTCAAAAGGTCTTGGCTCCTCCTCTGGCCAGATTAAGGGCTCAAGGTATAACTGTCATAGCATACCTAGATGACCTGCTCTTGATAGACCGGTCGGTGGCTTCCTTGAACAGGAACTTGAGGACCACGGTCAAGTATCTGGAACATCTAGGTTGGATCCTCAACCTAGAAAAATCTTTCCTAAAACCATTAAGAAGACTGAAGTATTTAGGTCTGATCATAGATACAAGCCAGGAGAAGGTATTTCTTCCTCAGGCAAAGATCACTGCTTTAAGGGAGCTGATTCTGACAGTCAGGACCAAGAAGGGTCCTTCTGTCCGCCTTTGTATGAGGCTGCTGGGTAAGATGGTGTCTTCATTCGAAGCAGTTCCCTCTGCTCAGTTCCATTCAAGAATGCTGCAACACAGTATTCTGTCGGCCTGGAACAAGAAGGTTCAGGCATTAGACTTTCCGATGCACCTGTCTCATGCGGTGCGTCAGAGCCTCAATTGGTGGCTCACACCCGAAAACCTGCAGAAGGGGAAATCCTTTCTGCCATTTACCTGGACGGTGGTAACAACAGATGCCAGTCTGTCAGGTTGGGGAGCAGTTCTGGAACAGTCTGCGATCCATGGTCCAAGACCGAGAGGACCTTACTCATCAACATTCTGGAGATCCGGGCTGTATACCTAGCTCTAAGAGCCTGGACTATCAGGCTACTGGGTTGCCCGGTCAGGATCCAGTCCGACAATGCCACAGCAGTGGCTTATGTCAATCATCAGGGAGGCACCTGGAGCCGAACTGCTCAAAAGGAGGTGAACCAGATCTTAGTCTGGGCAGAGATGCATGTGCCATGCATATCGGCAGTTTTCATTCCAGGGATAGAGAACTGGCAGGCGGACTATCTAAGTCACCAGCAGTTACTTCCAGGGGAATGGTCTCTACATCCCGACGTCTTTTGGGCCATATGCCAAAGATGGGGGGTCCCAGATGTAGATCTCTTTGCATCCCGATTCAACAAAAAGATAGACAGATTTGTGGCAAGGACGAGGGATCCTCTTGCATGCGGGACGGATGCGTTGGTGATTCCGTGGCAGCAGTTCTCACTGATTTACGCATTCCCGCCTATTCTGCTACTGCCACGACTCCTTCGCAGGATCAGGCAGGAAAGGAAGTCGGTACTTCTGGTGGCCCCCGCTTGGCCCAGAAGGACGTGGTATGCAGAAATAGTAAGGATGACGGTGGGTTCCCCGTGGACCCTACCGGTACGCCCAGACCTGTTATCTCAAGGCCCAGTGTTCCATCCTGCCTTACAAACGCTAAATTTGACGGTTTGGCTATTGAGACCCACGTTCTGAAGAGTTGTGGGCTTTCAGGTCCTGTCATATCTACCTTGATCAATGCAAGGAAGCCAGCTTCCAGAATGATTTATCATAGAGTATGGAAAGCTTATGTATCCTGGTGTGAATCCAGGGGTTGGCATCCCGGAAAATATGTCATAGGTAGAATCCTTGATTTTCTACAGTTAGGATTAGAGATGAAGCTGGCCTTGAGTACCATCAAGGGCCAGGTCTCGGCTTTATCAGTATTGTTTCAACGGCCACTTGCTTCGCATTCTTTGGTCCGAAACTTTATACAGGGGGTGATGCGTCTTTTTTTTTTTTTTTTTTTTGCCACATCAGTGTCTATTTTCGGAGGTGAAAGTTTCACCCTTGAGGTTCAATACTTCCCCGATTCATTACTCACATCATAGTGGCTTTGATACCTATTGTCTCTTATTATTTTTCTTTCCATATTACAAATCTCTTTTATTTCTATCTACTTATTTGTAACAACTAGCTATCCTACCTGAGGTTTAATCGTAAGGTCGTAACTTAAACCCCCCTTAGACCCGGCTTAGTCAAAACCCCCTATCCTTCCCCATCCGCCCTCCCCCCGATCTACTCCTTCTCAAAGTCCTATATTTCTTCCTCCATGCACCTTCATATTAACTGAATCCCCCCTACCTAATGGACACCACTCCTGCTGCCTGTTCCCCATCTAACCTTCTCATAGGTTCACCTTAGCAAGATCTATTAAATTCTCAATACCTCTACCGCCCTTAGTGAGCTTTTAAATTTTTGCCACTTTTCCCATTTTTCCTCGAACTCATCCAGTTCCGCTTCCTCTGCATATCTCAAGTATTCTAAATTCTGGGTTTCATTTATTTTGTCGTACCATTCTTGTATTGTTGGACCGTTTTTCTCCTGCCAGTGACTTACAAACAAACTTTTAGCTGCATTCAACATTTGTGGAACTAGTGTTCTCAGGTATAATTCGGTTGGCATTCTAAAACCATGAAACAGACATGCCCACGGATCGTCCGGCACTTCTATTTGGGTTATCTCACCAATGATTTTCCTAATATCATACCAAAATTCCCTTATTTTTGTACAGTGCCACCAAATGTGTGACATTGTACCCAATTCCATACAACCCCTCCAGCAAAATTGTGAAGTTTCATTCTGGAACTTAGAAGCTCTATCTGGGGTAATATACCATCTTGATAAGCATTTGTAATTTAGCTCAAACATTTTGTAATTTACCGAAGTATTGTGAACTCGTTTCAATAAAGTTGTAACCTCGTCTTCTTTAAGCTTTGTTTTTTATTCTGACTCCCATTTTTTAATGTATGCTGGGGTGTCTGTTCCCTTCAGTTCCCTTTATCAGTATTGTTTCAACGGCCACTTGCTTCGCATTCTTTGGTCCGAAACTTTATACAGGGGGTGATGCGTCTTAATCCTCCGGTTAAAGCGCCCCTAAACCCCTGGGACTTGAACTTGGTTCTGTCTGTGTTACAGAAACAGCCTTTTGAACCAATAAGTCAGATTCCTTTGGTCTTGTTGACAAGGAAGTTAATTTTTATGGTAGCCATTGCTTCTGCTAGAAGAGTATCAGAATTAGCAGCTCTTTCCTGTAAGGAGCCTTATTTGATTGTACACAAGGATAGAGTGGTACTGCGCCCTCATCCTAGTTTTTTACCGAAGGTGGTTTCAGATTTTCATCTAAACCAAGACATTGTTCTGCCTTCCTTTTTTCCAGATCCCTGTTCTCCGGAAGAAAGGTCACTACATTCTTTGGATGTAGTAAGAGCAGTCAAGACACATCTGGAAGCAACTGCTCAGATCCGCAAGACGGACGTCTTGTTCGTGCTGCCAGAGGGTCCCAATAGAGGACAGGCAGCATCAAAAGCGACCATTTCTAAATGGATTCGACAATTGATTATTCAGGCTTACGGTTTGAAACAGAAGATTCCTCCGTTTCAGATCAAGGCACATTCCACAAGGGATATTGGTGCTTCTTGGGCGGTGCATCACCGGGCCTCTATGGCTCAGATCTGCAAGGCCACAACCTGGTCTTCAGTTCATACATTCACCAGATTCTATCAGGTGGATGTGAGAAGGCATGAGGATATCGCCTTTGGGCGTAGTGTGCTGCAGGCAGCGGTACGAGGTCCTCAGGTCTGATTGCACCCTACTTGGTTGTGGTTCCCCCCCTCAGATAGCATTGCTCTGGGACATCCCATCAGTAATAACTGAGGCTCTGTGTCCCGTGATGTCCGAGAAAGAAAATAGGATTTTTTATAACAGCTTACCTGTAAAATCCTTTTCTTTCGATGGACATCACGGGACACAGAGGTCCCGCCTGTCTTCTAATACACTATATTGCTTGGCTACAAAACTGAGGTATACCTGGAAGGGGAGGTATTATATAGGGGGTTGAACTTCCTGATAGGGTGTGACCAGTGTCCAATCACCAGTGATACCTATATAACCCATCAGTAATTACTGTGGCTCTGTGTCCCGTGATGTCCATCGAAAGAAAAGGATTTTACAGGTAAGCTGTTATAAAAAACCCTATTTTTTATTCAAAGCAGCTTTTTTATTTTTAAACCTTCAATATCCTGACAGAGTACAAATGTCACCAAATCAGCGAAATATTCACAGTGGCCTTTTATTTCTTTATGTAGAATTAGCCTCCTGCGGAGGGCCTTATATTTGTAATAAACCTGCAGAATTATTTCGTTTAGCACTTTGATCAGAAGATAATAAACTTTCCCTTCTTCCCCCGCTGATGGCAGCTACAACTATCAGTGCTGCCGGCTGAGGCTCTCTAAGCCAATCCCAATAGAAGAAGCCGGCACTCCAAATCCTTAGTAAATGGTTTATAAGCTACACATAAAAGGGCACAAGGGGCTAACGTTTCGGCACAACCTCCTTGATCGAGCTGCAATCCTTGTACCCTTTTATGTGTACCTAATAAACCATTTACTAAGGATTTGGAGTGCCGGCTTCTTCTATTGGAATTCACTGAGTACTTGCTGATGTGAGGACGTCGTAGCCTGAGCACCTCCTGTGAACTGCAACTGATATCTAGGAGGAGGGGTGGGGTGGGAGTGGGGTGGGAGAATGGAGGGAGGAGAAGGGAGGGGTGGGAGAATGGAGGGAGGAGAAGGGAGGGGTGGGGTGGGAGAATGGAGGGAGGAGAAGGGAGGGGTGAGGTGGGAGAATGGATGGAGGAGAAGGGATGGGTGAGGTGGGAGAATGGAGGGAAGGAGAAGGGAGGGGTGGGAGAATGGAGGGAGGAGAAGGGAGGGGTGGGGTGGGAGAATGGAGTGAGGAGAAGGGATGGGTGAGGTGGGAGAATGGAGGGAAGGAGAAGGGAGGGGTGGGAGAATGGAGGGAGGAGAAGGGAGGGGTGAGGTGGGAGAATGGAGGAAGGAGAAGGGAGGGGTGGGATGGGAGAATGGAGGGAGGAGAAGGGAGGAGTGGGGTGGGAGAATGGAGGGAGGAGAAGGGAGGGGTGGGGTGGGAGAATGGAGGGAGGAGAAGGGAGGGGTGGGGTGGGAGAATGGAGGGAGGAGAAGGGAGGGGTGGGGTGGGAGAATGGAGGGAGGAGAAGGGAGGGGTGAGGTGGGAGAATGGAGGAAGGAGAAGGGAGGGGTGGGATGGGAGAATGGAGGGAGGAGAAGGGAGGGGTGGGGTGTGAGAATGGAGGGAGGAGAAGGGAGGGGAGGGGTGGGGTGGGAGAATGGAGGGAGGAGAAGGGAGGGGTGGGGTGTGAGAATGGAGGGAGGAGAAGGGAGGGGAGGGGTGGGGTGGGAGAATGGAGGAAGGAGAAGGGAGGGGTGGGGTGGGAGAATGGAGGGAGGAGAAGGGAGGGGCGGGGTGGGAGAATGGAGGGAGGAGAAGGGAGGGGTGAGGTGGGAGAATGGAGGGAAGGAGAAGGGAGGGGTGGGAGAATGGAGGGAGGAGAAGGGATGGGTGAGGTGGGAGAATGGAGGGAAGGAGAAGGGAGGGGTGGGGTGGGAGAATGGAGGGAGGGGAAGGGAGGGGTGGGGTGGGAGAATGGAGGGAGGAGAAGGGAGGGGTGGGGTGGGAGAATGGAGGGAGGAGAAGGGAGGGGTGGGGTGGGAGAATGGAGGAAGGAGAAGGGAGGGGTGGGATGGGAGAATGGAGGGAGGAGCAGGGAGGGGTGGGAGAATGGAGGGAGGAGAAGGGAGGGGTGAGGTGGGAGAATGGAGGAAGGAGAAGGGAGGGGTGGGATGGGAGAATGGAGGAAGGAGAAGGGAGGGGTGGGAGAATGGAGGGAGGAGAAGGGAGGGGTGAGGTGGGAGAATGGAGGGAAGGAGAAGGGAGGGGTGGGAGAATGGAGGGAGGAGAAGGGAGGGGTGGGGTGGGAGAATGGAGGGAGGAGAAGGGAGGGGTGGGGTGGGAGAATGGAGGGAGGAGAAGGGAGGGGTGGGATGGGAGAATGGAGGAAGGAGAAGGGAGGGGTGGGAGAATGGATGGAGGAGAAGGGATGGGTGAGGTGGGAGAATGGAGGGAAGGAGAAGGGAGGGGTGGGAGAATGGAGGGAGGAGAAGGGAGGGGTGAGGTGGGAGAATGGAGGGAGGAGAAGGGAGGGGTGGGGTGGGAGAATGGAGGGAGGGGAAGGGAGGGGTGGGGTGGGGGAATGGAGGGAGGAGAAGGGAGGAGTGGGGTGGGAGAATGGAGGGAGGAGAAGGGAGGGGTGGGGTGGGAGAATGGAGGGAGGAGAAGGGAGGGGTGGGGTGGGAGAATGGAGGGAGGAGAAGGGAGGGGTGGGGTGGGAGAATGGAGGGAGGAGAAGGGAGGGGTGAGGTGGGAGAATGGAGGAAGGAGAAGGGAGGGGTGGGATGGGAGAATGGAGGGAGGAGAAGGGAGGGGTGGGAGAATGGAGGGAGGAGAAGGGAGGGGTGAGGTGGGAGAATGGAGGGAAGGAGAAGGGAGGGGTGGGAGAATGGAGGGAGGAGAAGGGATGGGTGAGGTGGGAGAGAATGGAGGGAAGGAGAAGGGAGGGGTGGGGTGGGAGAATGGGGGAGGGGGTTGGAGGGGGAGGGGAGGGGTGGGGTGGGAGAATGGAGGGAGGAGAAGGGAGGGGTGTGGGTGGGAGAATGGAGGGTGGGGGAGGGGTGGGGTGGGATGGGAGGGGGTGGGTGGGTGAATGGAGGAAGGAGAAGGGAGGGGTGGGAGATGGAGGGAGGAGAAGGGAGGGGTGAGGTGGGAAATGGAGGAAGGAGAAGGGAGGGGTGGGAGAATGGAGGAAGGAGAAGGGAGGGGTGGGATGGGAGAATGAAGGGAGGTGAAGGGAGGGGTGGGTGGTGGGAATGGAGGGAGGTGAAGGGAGGGGTGAGGGTGGGAGAATGGTGGAGGAGAAGGGATGGGTGAGGTGGGAGAATGGAGGGGAGGGGAGATGGGTGGGTGGAGATGGTGGGGAGAAGGGAGGGTGTGGGTGGGAGAATGGAGTGAGGGAGGTGGGTGAGGTGGAGAATGGAGGGAAGGGAAGGGAGGGGTGGGAGAATGGAGGGAGGAGAAGGGAGGGGTGAGGTGGGAGAATGGAGGAAGGAGAAGGGAGGGGTGGGATGGGAGAATGGAGGGAGGAGAAGGGAGGGGTGGGGTGAGAATGGAGGGAGGAGAAGGGAGGGGTGGGGTGGGAGAATGGAGGGAGGAGAAGGGAGGGGTGGGGTGGGAGAATGGAGGGAGGAGAAGGGGGGTGGAGAATGGAGGGAGGAGAAGGGAGGGGTGGGGTGAGATGGAGTGAGGAGAAGGGATGGGTGAGGTGGGAGAATGGAGGGAAGGAGAAGGGAGGGGTGGGAGAATGGAGGGAGGAGAAGGGAGGGGTGAGGTGGGAGAATGGAGGAAGGAGAAGGGAGGGGTGGGATGGGAGAATGGAGGGAGGAGAAGGGAGGGGTGGGGTGGGAGAATGGAGGGAGGAGAAGGGAGGGGTGGGGTGGGAGAATGGAGGGAGGAGAAGGGAGGGGTGGGGTGGGAGAATGGAGGGAGGAGAAGGGAGGGGTGGGGTGGGAGAATGGAGGGAGGAGAAGGGAGGGGTGGGGTGGGAGAATGGAGGAAGGAGAAGGGAGGGGTGGGATGGGAGAATGGAGGGAGGAGAAGGGAGGGGTGAGGTGGGAGAATGGAGGGAAGAAGAATGGAGGGAAGGAGAAGGGAGGGGTGGGAGAATGGAGGGAGGAGAAGGGATGGGTGAGGTGGGAGAATGGAGGGAAGGAGAAGGGAGGGGTGGGGTGGGAGAATGGAGGGAGGTGAAGGGAGGGGTGGGGTGGGAGAATGGAGGGAGGAGAAGGGAGGGGTGAGGTGGGAAAATGGAGGGAGGAGAAGGGAGGGGTGGGGTGGGAGAATGGAGGGAGGAGAAGGGATGGGTGGGGTGGGAGAATGAAGGGAGGTGAAGGGAGGGGTGGGGTGGGAGAATGAAGGGAGGTGAAGGGAGGGGTGGGGTGGGAGAATGGAGGGAGGTGAAGGGAGGGGTGGGGTGGGAGAATGGAGGGAGGAGAAGGGAGGGGTGAGGTGGGAGAATGGAGGGAGGAGAAGGGAGGGGTGGTGTGGGAGAATGGAGGGAAGAGAAGGGAGGGGTGAGGTGGGAGAATGGAGGGAGGAGAAGGGAGGGGTGGGGTGGGAGAATGGAGGGAGGAGAAGGGAGGGGTGGGGTGGGAGAATGCAGGGAGGAGAAGGGAGGGGGGAGGTGGGAGAATGGAGGGAGGAGAAGGGAGGGGTGGGAGAATGGAGGGATGAGAAGGGAGGGGTGAGGTGGGAGAATGGAGGGAGGAGAAGGGAGGGGTGAGGTGGGAGAATGGAGGGAGGAGAAGGGAGGGGTGAGGTGGGAGAATGGAGGGAGGAGAAGGGAGGGGTGGGGTGGGAGAATGGAGGGAGGAGAAGGGAGGGGTGGGAGAATGGAGGGAGGAGAAGGGAGGGGTGGGGTGGGAGAATGGAGGGAGGAGAAGGGAGGGGTGGGGTGGGAGAATGAAGGGAGGAGAAGGGAGGGGTGGGAGAATGGAGGGAGGAGAAGGGAGGGGTGGGAGAATGGAGGGAGGAGAAGGGAGGGGTGGGGTGGGAGAATGGAGGGAGGAGAAGGGAGGGGTGGGGTGGGAGAATGGAGGGAGGAGAAGGGAGGGGTGGGAGAATGGAGGGAGGAGAAGGGAGGGGTGGGGTGGGAGAATGGAGGGAGGAGAAGGGAGGGGTGGGAGAATGGAGGGAGGAGAAGGGAGGGGTGGGAGAATGGAGGGAGGAGAAGGGAGGGGTGAGTTGGGAGAATGGAGGGAGGAGAAGGAAGGGGTGGGGTGGGCGAATGGAGGGAGGAGAAGGGAGGGGTGAGGTGGAAGAATGGATGGAGGAGAAGGGAGGGGTGGGAGAATGGAGGGAGGAGAAGGGAGGGGTGGGGTGGGCGAATGGAGGGAGGAGAAGGGAGGGGTGAGGTGGAAGAATGGAGGGAGGAGAAGGGAGGGGTGGGAGAATGGAGGGAGGAGAAGGGAGGGGTGGGAGAATGGAGGGAAGAGAAGGGAGGGGTGAGGTGGGAGAATGGAAGGAGGTGAAGGGAGGGGCGGGGTGGGAGAATGGAGGGAGGAGAAGGGAGGGGTGAGGTGGGAGAATGGAGGGGGGCGAAGGGAGGGGTGGGGTGGGAGAATGGCGGGAGGAGAAGGGAGGGGTGGGAGAATGGAGGGAAGAGAAGGGAGGGGTGAGGTGGGAGAATGGAGGGAGGTGAAGGGAGGGGTGAGGTGGGAGAATGGAGGGGGGCGAAGGGAGGGGCGTGGTGGGAGAATGGAGGGAGGAGAAGGGAGGGGTGGGAGAATGGAGGGAGGAGAAGGGAGGGGTGGGGTGGGAGAATGGAGGGAGGAGAAGGGAGGGGCGGGGTGGGAGAATGGAGGGAGGTGAAGGGAGGGGTGGGGTGGGAGAATGAAGGGAGGAGAGGAGAGGGGTGGGGTGGGAGAATGGAGGGAGGAGAAGGGAGGGGTGGGGTGTGAGAATGGAGGGAGGAGAAGGGAGGGGAGGGGTGGGGTGGGAGAATGGAGGGAGGAGAAGGGAGGGGTGGGGTGGGAGAATGGAGGGAGGTGAAGGGAGGGGTGGGGTGGGAGAATGGAGGGAGGAGAAGGGAGGGGTGGGGTGGGAGAATGGAGGGAGGAGAAGGGAGGGGTGGGGTGTGAGAATGGAGGGAGTAGAAGGGAGGGGTGGGGTGGGAGAATGGAGGGAGGAGAAGGGAGGGGAGGGGTGTGAGAATGGAGGGAGGAGAAGGGAGGGGTGGGGTGGGAGAATGGAGGGAGGAGAAGGGAGGGGTGGGAGAATGGAGGGAGGAGAAGGGAGGGGTGGGGTGGGAGAATGGAGGGAGGAGAAGGGAGGGGTGAGGTGGGAGAATGGAGGGAGGAGAAGGGAGGGGTGGGGTGGGAGAATGGAGGGAGGAGAAGGGAGGGGTGGGGTGGGAGAATGGAGGAAGGAGAAGGGAGGGGTGAGGTGGGAGAATGGAGGGAGGAGAAGGGAGGGGTGGGGTGGGAGAATGGAGGGAGGAGAAGGGAGGGGTGGGGTGGGGGAATGGAGGGAGGAGAAGGGAGGGGTGGGGTGGGAGAATGGAGGGAGGAGAAGGGAGGGGTGGGGTGGGGGAATGGAGGGAGGAGAAGGGAGGGGTGGGGTGGGAGAATGGAGGGAGGAGAAGGGATGGGTGGGGTGGAAGAATGAAGGGAGGAGAAGGGAGGGGTGGGGTGGGAGAATGGAGGGAGGTGAAGGGAGGGGTGAGGTGGGAGAATGGAGGGAGGAGAAGGGATGGGTGGGGTGGAAGAATGAAGGGAGGAGAAGGGAGGGGTGGGGTGGGAGAATGGAGGGAGGAGAAGGGAGGGGTGGGGTGGGAGAATGGAGGGAGGAGAAGGGAGGGGTGGGGTGGGAGAATGGAGGGAGGTGAAGGGAGGGGTGGGAGGGAAGAGGGAGGAGCTGGGGAAGGGAACAGAAGGGGGGGGAGTAGAATGACACCATGGGACTATATGATCAATGTACATCTCATACAGGTGACATACACAAGGTGCAGGTCGGAGGAATTCCTGGGATGGATGAAGAAGTAGACATCCTGTTACTGACATGTTACCTATGGCGATGTGCAGCCTCCCTGTGTTCTCATATTTTTTGGAGGTTTCCCACTGGAGGCTGTAAAATATTAGCAAGGATTAGGAAATGAGTACAAGGATCCCGGCTGGCAGTCCATATGTTTGAATGATCGAATCCAAACGCAAACACATTTACATATTTACACAATTAGCTGTGATGAAGCGACACTTGTGAGGATGGATCAGGAATGCAATGATTGGAGGACGGAGAATCACACTTCATGAACTCCAACACTTCCCACATGCTGGAACCCTCCATCCTGTCTGCTAAGCAGTATTTTCCCAGACACAGCCGGTGTCTGCAACGGTGTTTGACGCTAATCCCCTCAAAATAGCTTTGTAGTCAGTGCCGGGACGGGTGTCACTGGCAAGTGGAAAGACGTTACCCTTCTGGTGTGGGGCCGGTGTAACAGACTGGTCTCTGGTTATGGGTGGGAGATAACTTTGTACACATCCAAGTTTTGTGCTGATAAACACTTTTTCCAAAGAGAGTCTATAGAAAAACAAAAAAGTGCAGTGACTCATATTCTTTTCTGAATAAAGATTTGGGGTTCATTTTTTTAAATGTAGCACCCTCTTAGATAGGTGCTAGGATGTAAATAGTTTACTATAGAGGCGGTCCCCAAGCAAAAATAAAAAACAAGCAAAGGGCATGCATGACCGGGTGAGGAGGGGAGACAGGGATGTAAATGGTTAAGGCATGGTGGGCATGGTTTATATATGACCTGATTGGTGGAAGCGAGGGGTCCACGTGGGGCACAGCAAGCACAGGAAGAGGCAGAGAAACAGATACCTCAACCGGTGGTCAGCGAACAGAGAGAGAACTGCCCACCCTCCCTGTGTTTTGGTTTGGGTTGAGGTCTTGAAGTCACAGCAGCCTGGAAATTGTGGTCTTTGGAGGTGGTAAAAAATCAGCGATAGTCTAATGGCTGGGGACCCATCTGTGCTATGGCATCCTCGGGTAATGGTCGGGGACCCATCTGTGGTATGGAGTCTCTGGGTAATGGCTGGGGACCCATCTGTGGTATGGAGTACTCAGGTAAGGGTTGGGGACCATCTGTGGTATGGAGTACTCGGGTAAGGGTTGGGGACCAACTGTGGTATGGAGTACTCGGGTAAGTGTTGGGGACTCATCTGTGGTATGGCGTCCTTGGGTAATGGCTGGGGACCCATCTGTGATATGGAGTCCTCGGGTAAGTGTTGGGGACTCATCTGTGGTATGGCGTCCTTGGGTAATGGCTGGGGACCCATCTGTAATATGGAGTCCTTGGGTAAGGGTTGGGGACCATCTGTGGTATGGAGTCCTCGGGTAAGGGTTGGGGACCATCTGTGGTATGGAGTCCTCGGGTAAGGGCTGGGGACCATCTGTGGTATGGAGTCCTCAGGTGCATTCAGTTAACGAGTTAACTGGGGAGGTCTTTGTGGATAATTTGGTTATTGTATTCAAGCCGGTGTGTCGCGTCTGGGGGCTTATTTTTCCACATATAAAATTAACTAGTTTTGGGTGTAGTGGCTCCAAAGATCAGCTACCTTATTACACATATTTCTGTTTTTTTTGTATCTGGTGTGGTCTGGTTATTGGTGGGTATAGGTACAGAATTGGTTTGGGATAGCATAGCAGGTAATCTTATTAGGAACGGGGACAGGTGTTCTACCTCAGTCACAATTGTTCAGTGAGGGTGTCCTGTGTGACTCACAGTGCTGCTGCTATGATTGGTTACTGCTATGATTGACCCATGCAGATCAGCAGCATTAATATGAATGCCCTCCCACTCCCAGCCAATTACAGGCAGTAGTGCCCCTGAGCATGCTGGGTGCTGTTATTTATATTTGGTGAGCACATGGGATCTGGGTCTTCCTCCTGAGAGGAGAGGTCCAGTTGGGGAGGAGGCCTGTTGCCTTTCCCTAGCACAGGCTGCCATGAGGCTTCAGGTGGGCAACATGAGGGCCTGAACAGTGCAGTACTGAAACCCAGGGTTTTCCTGAGAGCTGACTGGAGGAGGATGTCCATGGATCCTGTCTGGTATCACGAAGGAAGGTGACCTGTGTCCAGGGCCTTGGCTACAGGGGCTGAAACCAGGGAAGATCTGAGAAAATACCTTCTGGGGTAGCGCTATATAAACTTTATGTCACACCCTCTAGTGTGCTAGGTTGTTAGTTAAGCTAGTAGTGTTGGAAATTTTAAGGTCAGCTCAGGGCTAAGCCTGAACTGGGAATCTGGGTCAGGGTTCAGTGACTCAGGGCTGGTTGACTCATCCTAGCAGCCTCTCTGGTGCCTCCTCCTGTTTTCTGGGACATTGGAAAATGTTCCAGACATAGTGGGAGGGGGCTAGGAAGAGCTGCTTGGGATATTTATGAGGACCTCAATCAATCCTGAGTAAAAAGATCTGGCAGGGTGCAGGTCACCTCATAAATAGGCATGAGTCATGCCAGCAGTGGCAGTTGGGTGGAAGATGGAGATTTGCAAATTTCTGCACAAAATAATACTTGGTTCAGAATTCTCTAAAATGGGTGTTAATGGGAAGTGCGCGGGGTGGAGACAAGGGAAGGTGCTCAGAGGCGCGCAGGGGTGGAGACAAGAGATGGTGCTTGGAGGGGGGTAGGGGGTGGAGACAAGAGACAGTGCTCGGAGGTGGGCAGGGGTGGAGAAAAGAGACGGTGCTCAGAGGTGTGCAGGGGTGGAGACAAGGGGCGGTGCTCGGAGCTGGGCAGGGGTGGAGACAAGAGATGATGCTCGGAGGTGGGTAGGGGGTGGAGACAAGAGACAGTGCTCGGAGGTGGGCAGGCGTGGAGAAAAGAGACGGTGCTCAGAGGTGTGCAGGGGTGGAGACAAGGGGCGGTGCTCGGGGGTGCGCAGGGGTGGAGACAAGAGACGTGCTCGGAGCTGGGCAGGGGTGGAGACAAGAGGTGGTGCTCGGAGGCGGGTAGGGGGTGCAGACAAGCGATGGTGCTTGGAGGTGGGCAGGGGGCGGAGACAAGGGGTGACTTGGAAGGGGGGATACCTGCACCTATTCTCTGAGGAAAAAAGCCCTGATGAAGACATTCCTTTACCTCAGCTCTATTGTCCAGTTATTACGTTTCTTCTACATTTTGGATCATTTGAGGAAGTCGGTGATGCCACTGTTTGTCTTCGCATTGGCCGTGACCTCTTAAGCAGAACTTTCTCTTTTGTGGAATCCTTCGATCCGTGCGATTGTACAGGTCAGCAGATTGTAATATGACTTTTACATTTTAATTCACAGGTTGCTGACTTCGGATCGATTGGGTTTTTTATTTTAAAGGGTTATTGCCGCACCAGATAGGAGGAGGACAAGTCTCCGGAGCGAAGGTTGTGGTCATTACTGCTGGACAAAGAGCTGTGCGTTTAAATCCCCGCTCAGGTTTGCTGCGTCAGCTTTTCTCTGCCATCTACTAGATCAGCACCATAAATCTCTGTTCATTCAGACACAGGTAAACGCTGGATCAGCACCATAAATCTCTGTTCATGTAAGCACAGGTATTCCGGAGAGGGATCCATAGTCCTCTCCACGCTGCATCCCAACTCCCACCTATCCTTCCCTCACCGCACTCATCACATGGTATAGAATCGTTTACTGCAATAAAGGACCCCAAACCTAAAATACAAAACCTGGAAGAATTATTCACAAAAATAGAAAATGGCCAACACATTCGTCAGAAAAGGAGTCATTGTTCAACCATCTTCATTTTTGGTGGGAAGTCCGTTTTTTCGAGCGTTATGAGGATGGAAGAGATACGCCTCGCTTCTATTGCAAACCCAATGTTGTTATAAAGAAACGCAGATCTGTGTTTTATGTTGTAGGAATCATTGTGTGCTTTGCGTTGCTGATGTCGGGGATACATCATGTTTGTGGTGCTTGTAGAGGTATTTCCTACTTTTCTATTATTTTTTGGATTAAAGATGAAAGGAGAAAACATCCCTCAGGGAAATTTCCTGCACTTTACTATGAGAATCTGAAATAGTTTCTAAACGAATCTTGTATAATATGTACAACCAACAATGGAACCCTTCATGGAGCATTATTCCGGAAGGATCTGCTGTGTGGATTGGGTTCCTCTGTCTGGCTCCGGTGATGATGACCCACCTGTAGTGTGAAGTGGGTACTCTGGGGAAGTAATTATGTAGATAACCGCAACAAATAATACAATGCAGCAGATAAAGTATAATACGGCACGCGGCCAATATGTATAGAAGTGTTGTTTGAGCGGCAAAGACCGAACATTTCTGGAAATTTTGAAGCCAACATTTACTAACCGACATTCCAGCCTGGATGTCACACGCTTCCTCAACCTCTTCATGACCATGCTGTACAGCGGGGCCGGACTTTGCCAGGAGGCCGTCATGATGTCCTCCCTTGCATGCGCTGCCTAAGTGCCCCTCCCCTGCAGCGCAGTGAATCCGTTAATGCTGCATCCTTCGGACGCAGCTGATCACATGGTAAAGAGCCTCTGTGATTGGCTCTTTACCCAATCTGTGATCAGCTGCGTCTGAAGAATGCAGCATTAACGGATTCACTGCCATTGTTTTTTACGGATGTAAAGAGGATTTGCCTGTAATCGGCAATCCTCCAATCGCACTGACAGCGCATGAAGAGAGCCGAAAACCAGCAAATCAACAAAGGGGACATCTGATCATCAGCCAAAACAGTGCCCACCACTGCTGTCAATCTGTGCCCAACAGTGCCCACCACTGCTGTCAATCTGTGCCCAACAGTGCCCACCACTGCTGCCAATCTGTGCCCAACAGTGCCCACCACTGCTGCCAATCTGTGCCCAACAGTGCCCACCACTGCTGCCAATCTGTGCCCAACAGTGCCCACCAGTGCTGCCAATCAGTGCCTATCAGTGCTGCCAATTAGTGCCCACCAGTGATGCCTGTCAGTGCCACCTATTAGTGATGCATATCAGTGCCACATATCAGTGCCTCCTCATCAGTGCTGCCTATCAATGCCCATCACTGCTGCATATCAGTGCCCATCAGCGAAGAAGAAAAATGACTTATTTACAAAATTTCATCACAGAAACTAAGAAAACCTTTTTATTTTTTTTCAAAAGTTTAGGTCTTTTTTTGTTTGTTTAGCAAAAAATAACCCCCCCCCCCCCCCCCCACACACACACACAGTGGTGATTACTTACCACCAATAGAAAGCTCTATCTGTCTCAAAGGGATGATAAAAATGTCCTATGTGTAAAGTGTTTCATGACGGCACAATTGTCATTCAAAGTGCGACAGCACTGAGAGCTGAGAATTGGCGCCTGGGCAGGAAGAGGGTGAAAGTGCCCGGTAGGCAAATTATTAATCAGAATCTCTGTAAAACCGAACTGATAATATTCCCCCCCCCCCACCTGTGTCCCCTTCCATGACTTTTCCATCAAAATCAATATTGCAACCATCAGTCCCTCTCCTCACGCCAGGGTACTCGGTGTAATCCTGGACGCTGCCAATCCTTCCACCGACCTCCATTCAGTGTCCTCCATCCCTCTCTGCCAATCCCTCCACTGGCCTCCATTCAGTGTCCTCCACCCCTCTCTACCAATCCCTCCACTGACCTCCATTTAGTGTCCTTCACCCCTCTCTAACAATCCCTCCACTGGCCTCCATTCAGTGTCCTCCACCCCTCTCTACCAATCCTTCCACTGGCCTCCATTCAGTGTCCTCCACCCCTCTCTACCAATCCCTCCACTGGCCTCCATTCAGTGTCCTCCATCCCTCTCTACCAATCCCTCCACTGGCCTCCATTCAGTGTCCTCCACCCCTCTCTGCCAATCCCTCCACTGGTCTCCATTCAGTGTCCTCCACACCTCTCTACCAATCCCTCCACTGGCCTCCATTCAGTGTCCTCCACCCCTCTCTACCAATCCTCCCCACTTGCCACCATTCAGTGTCCTCCACCCCTCTCTAACAATCCCTCCACTGGCCTCCATTCAGTGTCCTCCACCCCTCTCTACCAATCCCCCCACTGGTCTCCATTCAGTGTCCTCCACCCCTCTCTGCCAATCCCTCCACTGGTCTCCATTCAGTGTCCTCCACCCCTCTCTACCAATCCCCCCCACTTGCCTCCATTCAGTGTCCTCCACCCCTCTCTAACAATCCCTCCACTGGCCTCTATTCATTGTCCTCCATCCCTCTCTACCAATCCCTCCACTGGCCTCCATTCAGTGTCCTCCACCCCTCTCTAACAATCCCTCCACTGGCCTCCATTCAGTGTCCTCCACCCCTCTCTACCAATCCCCCCCACTGGCCTCCATTCAGTGTACTCCACCCCTCTCTGCCAATCCCTCCTCTGGCCTCCATTCAATGTCCTCCACCACTCTCTACCAATCTCTCCACTGGATTCCATTCAGTGTCTTCCACCCCTCTCTAACAGTCCTTCCACTGGCCTCCATTCAGTGTCCTCCACCCCTCTCTAACAATCCCCCCCACTGGCCTCCATTCAGTGTCCTCCACCCCTCTCTACCAATCCCTCCACTGGCCTCCATTCAGTGCCCCCCCTTTCTACCAATCCCTCCATTGGATTCCATCTAGTGTCCTCAACCCCTCTCTGCCAATCCCTCCTCTGGCCTCCATTCAGTGTCCTCCATCCCTCTCTACCAATCCCTCCACTGGCCTCCATTCAGTGTCCTCCATCCCTCTCTACCAATCCCTCCACTGGCCTCCATTCAGTGTCCTCCACCCCTCTCTGCCAATCCCTCCTCTGGCCTCCATTCAATGTCCTCCACCGCTCTCTACCAATCTCTCCACTGGATTCCATTCAGTGTCCTCCACCCCTCTCTAACAATCCTTCCACTGGCCTCCATTCAGTTTCCTCCACCCCTCTCTATCAATCCCCCCCACTGGCCTCTATTCAGTGTCCTCCACCCCTCTCTACCAATCCTTCCACTGGTCTCCATTCAGTGTCCTCCATCCCTCTCTACCAATCCCCCCCCACTGGGCTCCATTCAATGTCCTCCACCCCTCTCTACTAGGGATGAGCCGAACACCCCCCGGCTCAGTTCGCATCCAGAACATGCGAACAAGCAAAAGATTTGTTTGAACACGCGAACACCATTAAAGTCTATGGGACACGAACATGAATAATCAAAAGTGCTCATTTCAAAGACTTATATGCAAGTTATTGTCATAAAAAGTGTTTGGGGACCTGGGTCCTCCCCCAGGGGACATGGATCAATGCAAAAAAAAGTTTTAAAAACGGACATTTTTTTGGGAGCAGTGATTTTAATAATGCTTAAATTCAAACAATAAAAGTGTAATATTCCTTTAAATTTCGTACCTGGGGGTGTCTATAGTATGCCTGTAAAGGGGCGCATGTTTCCCGTGTTTAGAACAGTCTGACAGCAAAATGACATTTCTAAAGGAAAAAAAGTCATTTAAAACTACTCGCGGCTATTAATGAATTGCCGGTCCGACAAAACAGATAAAAGAAGTCATTGAAAAAAACGGCATGGGATTCCCCCCCAGTCCATTACCAGTCCCTTTGGGACTTTGGGTCCCCCTAAATTCCATACCAGGCCTTTCAGGTCTGGTATGGCTATTAAGGGCAACCCTGCGCCAAAATTTTTAAAAAAATGGCGTGGGGGTCCCCCCAAAAATCCATTCCAGACCCTTATCCAAGCACGTAACCTGGCAGGCCACAGGAAAAGAGGGGGGGACGAGAGAGCGCCCCCCCTCCTGAACTGTACTAGGCCACATGCCCTCAACATTGGGAGGGTGCTTTGGGGTAGCCCCCCAAAGCACCTTGTCCCCATGTTGATGGAGACAAGGGCCTCATCCCCACAACCCTTGCCCGGTGATTGTGGGGGTCTGTGGGTGGGGGGCTTATCGGAATCTGGAAGCCCCCTTTAACAAGGGGACCCCCAGATCCCGGCCCTCCCCCCTGTGTGAAATGGTAACGGGGTACAAATGTACCCCTACCATTTCACCAAAAAAGTGTCAAAATGGTAAAAATGACATGACACGGCTTTGGACAAGTCCTTTATTAAAAAATAAAAAAATTAAAATGTCCCACAAAGTCTTCTTCTTTTCTTGCTCCGCCAACAGACCGAAAAAAAAAAAAAAAAACCTGCACGCTGCCACTGATCCGCCTCCATGGGAGGCTCCCACCGTAATGACTGTCCTCTCAGGTGACAGTTCTTTTATAACTGAGGGCGGGGCCACACGGTGATGTTGCCGGGTGACCCCGCCCACCCTGACACACGGGGACATCCCTATGGCTTCCCCGTAGTGTTAGAGGTGGGGCGGGGCCACACGGTGACGTCCAAGGGTGACCCCACCCCCTCTGATACATGGGGACATCCCTATGACTTCCCTGTAGCATCAGAGGGGACGGGGTCACCCGATTATGTCAAGTGTGACCCCGCCCCCTTTGGAAGGCCGTGGTTTGGGAGGCTGTGGTTTGGGGGGATGGTTTAACAAAGAGTCAGATACAGGATATGCAGAAATAACAAACAATATTGTATATATAAAAAAACAACACAACTTGCTTAAAATAATAATGAATATATAAACGTATTATTATTATTATCATCATCATAATTTCAGTCTATATATTCATTATTATTTTTAGCAAGTTATGTGTTTTTTATATATACAATATTGTTTGGTTTTTCTGCATATCCTGTATCTGACTCTTTGTTATTATTACACCTTAGATGTATGATTGACCTTCTTATAAATACCCCTGAAGAAGGAGACATCGATACTCTGAAACGCGTCATCAGAATTATGAGAACCTTTCAGTCAATCATTGGGGTGATTTTGTATTTAGCATAAAGCTATTGTAACCGTTCCAAAATAATCAGTTTTTATTATGTTTAATTTGTGCAATAAAATCTTTATACATTTTCTATACATCACGTGAGTACCTTAAAAATCCACATAGGGGATCTTTTTCTGGTTTAGTCAATTTGTATGTGGCACCCTATGAGGACATTTCCACCTATATAATCCCCGGTGTCTTTTATACAGGTAACAAGCTGAGATTAGAAACACTCCCTTTATGAGAGTGCTCCTATTCTCAGCTTGTTACCTGTATAGAGAGAGCCAGAAATCTTGCTGATTGATATGGGGATCAAATACTTATTTCACTCATTAAAATGCAAATCAATTTATAACCTTTTTGAAATGCGTTTTTCTGGATATTTTTGTTGTTATTCTGTCTCTCACTGTTATAATAAACCGACCGATAAAATTATAGACCGATCGTTTCTTTGTCAGTGGGCAAACCTACAAAATCAGCAGCCAGTCAAATACTTTTTTCCCATCACTGTAAATGATTGAGAAGCCCACATTTTTTTAAACGCCCCCATCCCCCCCACCACCACCACCACCATTATTTGACGGAGGGTGCAAATTTTAGTTAACACCTCCCCTTTAATTCTGTGCAAATATGACACACAGAATTTCTTTTCTGTTTGCATTCTCTTCAAAGTCGATACTTTTAGTGCAACAGATAAACACGTAAATCTTCACTTGACGCCGAGGGTGAGACAATTGAGAAACAAGATCTTCTCTTTGAAGAAAATCGTTCTCCAGGTACGAGGAGTGTTGGATCGGTAAGAAGGAACCTCGAGGACGTTTTTTGTCTTGAACTCTCCTGTGGAAAGATTCGGGATTATATGAAGAGCTTCGCTTCCTATAATTAGAGATATTTGGCTACATCTCTTTCCTCACAACCTGGGGAAGTTCAGAGGCTGAAGTAATAGAATATCTGTATCTCCGGGACTCGGCGGATCCTCGTTTAGTAATTATCGGGGGATGACGTCCTGCCGCTGTAATTGAGAAGGTAAATTCGTTAACAAAGATAAAACGGGAAGCTACGGCTCATTACATTCTTCCTGCCCACGTAAGATGGAAAACTCTCTTTCCAAAAGAGGCCGCCATGACCAGGAATAAAAACAGCAATGTGTCACCGTCAGAGGTCCAACATGGAGTTCACCGAGCTCAACCCATCTTCTACCGTATTTATAAAAGGTCAATCCACCTAAAACTGAGATTTCACTAGTAATAATAATTAATAGATGATGGAGAGGTGACCCATCTCATGGTTTCCTTTGTCTCTTAGTCAATCCAACTCTGACTTCTCTCTTCCTGGATTTCAGAGTAGCGCCCCCCCTAGGATAGGATAATAGGAGGAACATTTCGTCTTTGGTTCCTCTGTAGTCGTTAGACATGTGTAATTCGTTTTTTAACAAATTTTGACAAATTCGGTAATTCGGTAATATCCGAATTAACGAAAACCCGTTAACAAATTTTTCCGTAAACTCCAAAATTGGGAAATCAAAAAACCCCAAAATTCAAAAATCTGAAACAATAACTAACTAATAATAACGTAACTATTACTAACTATTAAATTACAGGTATTGGAATTTCCTTTCAAATTTGGCTGTTAGTGAACGCAACGAATACGAATTTATCCGAAGTTACGAATTATTCAAAATAAGGAATGCCGCATCTAAACAAATGGAATGTAAAAAATTAATAATAAAAAATAACAATAATAATAATAAAAACTTTTTATTACTATTATTTATTATTAATTCATTCCATTCCATTTGTTTATATGCGGCATTCCTTATTTTGGATAATTCGTAACTTTGGATAAATTGGTATTCATTACATTCACTAACAGCCAAATTTGAAAGGAAATTCCAATACCTATAATTTGGCTGTTGGTGAACGTAACGAATAGGAATTTATCCAAAGATACAAATTATCCAAAATAACAAATGCTTTATCTAAACGAATGGAACGTAATGAATTAATCATAATAAATAACAATAATAATAATAGAAAACTTTTTATTATTATTATTTATTATTAATTTGTTCCGTTCCATTTGTTTAGATACAGCATTTGTTATTTTGGATAATTCGTAACTTCGGATAAATTCGTATTCGTTACATTCACCAACAGCCAAATTTGAAAGGAAATTCCAATACCTATAATTTAGTAGTTAAGTTATTATTAGTTGGTTAGGTCCTTTCAAATTTTGGGATTTTATTTCTTATTTTCAAATTTATGAAATGCAATCATAACGAATGACCCGAAAAACGAAAAAAAAAAAAAAAAAACGAATGAAACTAAAACAAACGGATTTATCGACAGTGCACATGTCTATAATACCTAATAGGTTTTTATTGCTGTCTGTGTCTCCAATAAGGAGATTCTCTCTCTCCACTTCTCCTGTTTATCACTTTAGTTCTGGTGACAGACAGAGATTCCATTCATTTGCAGGGATTTCCTCTCACTTCCTGTTTGGCTATGGAACATGAAGTTAAGATAAATCTCCCTAATTGCGTACAGATGCCAAAAAAATAAAAACAGACAGGGGTTACAACCCTTCCCTACTCTATCCAAACTGGAAAAGAAAAATTTTGATTATAGTTTTACTTTAATCCAAGCAAGCCGGTTGGCCAGGAAAGGGGGTATGGGGGGGGGGGGGGGGTATGAAAGTTTGGTGCCTCCCTTCTAAACCATACCAGGCTACATACCCTAAAAATAGATAGGTACCTAGATGGTGGGTGGGGGGGCCCGGCAAAGCACCTTGGTCCCATCTTCATACTAGGGCCGCACTCGGGGTAAAGCACCGCTCGTTTTAGTGGTACATTACCACTGTTTAAGCGGCTCTTTCGCAACGCTTTTCACCGCTAGCGGGCGCTTTTTAACCCCAAAAAAGGGGTAAAAAATAATCTCGTTTTGCTGCGCTTTCAAATCGCTGCCCATTCATTCCAATGGACAGGGGCATTTTGGGAGAGCTGTATGGAGCGCTACCCTCCCCCCCTCAAAGATGCTGCTAGCAGGACTTTTTTTACCGTCCCGCAAGTGCACCGCCCCGGTGTGAGAAGGAACACTGGAATGAATGGGGGCGGTTTTCAGGTGGCATAGCAGAGGAGATTTCTCGCACCTGAAAACCGCCTTCAGAGTGAAAGGGGTCTAAGTGAATGAGTAAGCAATTATTTTATTCAAAAATAAAAATCCCACAAAAAGTCCCTCATTGTGAATCTGTCATCAATCACAATGCCCACCACCTGCTCATCCTGATGATATCACCAGCTGAATGACAGTTCACTGCAGGGATAGTGGTGACATCATTGCCCAAATATGGGCATTGGCATATTTGGGCAGTGATGTCACTGCTGTTCCCGCCCCTTTGCTTACATGACTGGGAAAACCTGGCCATATAAGGTAATATACTGTGATGCCAGTGGTGGTGCAAGAACCCACAGCTTCCTTAGAGCCAGTGTATCACGGTCAGGGGTCAGGTATGGAGACCAGTAGCTATAGCAGTAGAGAGCCACCCTCCGACCGGCAGGATAAGTACACAAGCAGGTCACCCTGGTGGACAACACGGGCTCACCTGAGATGCGGGGTCTAAGTACTAACCGGTTTTCACCAGAGCTCCTGATGGTGGGGATGGGTTTTGCTGCATGTTAGTACCAGGTTGCAGTCCTCAGGATCGTCAAACCAAAAGGTGAGCAAGCCGGGGTCCAGTAGCAGATAAAGCAGGTAGGGATCAAGCAGAAGTGCAGTCAGTAAACAAGCCAAAGGTCAGTAGCAGAACAGAAGGAACCCTTCCTTCATTGCCCCACAAGATCCTTTAGGAGAAGTGTAGCCAAAGCTATTTTTGCACTCCTGTGACCCTTTTTTAACTGACAGCAGGCTAAAGCCTGTGGTTGGCTGACATCACTCAGCCTATCCAGGCTCAGGAAAGATCCTGACTTTACAGTTAGGATCCATCCAGATGCCTGAAACCGGCAGCTGGCTCCAGTGGGCACAGGAGGGCAGAGCAGACAGCGGGTGACCGACAGTCAAAGCTCTCTGCTCAGAGCGGAGGGGGAGAACTGAGTGATCAGAGGTGTTTGATTGCTCAGTTCTCAGGGTAGAGCCAGCAAGGGACAACTGCAGCTGGGATTGGTGCTACAGTCATCTAGATGGATATGTTTGTTTCTTTTTTGCTGTTATCATGATGCTCTTTTATGGGAATACACATCACTGGTTCACATCAGATAAACAGCCTCAAAAAGCCCCCTCCAGTTGCCACAGATCCATAAGATGGTGTTCCGGTCAGGGGGCAGGCCTGGAGACCAGTAGCTATAGCAATAGAGGGGCTCCCAATGACCAGCAGGATAAGTACACAAGCAGTACAACTTGGTGGATGACAAATGCTCACCCGAGGTGCGGGGTCTAAGCACTAATTCGGAATTCACCAGAGCTTCTGATGGTGGGGATGGGTTTTGCTGCATGTTAGTACCAGGTCGCTGTCCTCAGGATCACCCCACCAGGAGGTGAGCAAGCCAGGGTCCAGTAGAAAGTATAGCAGGGAGGCTTTAAGCAGAAGCGTAGTCAGTAAACAAGCCAAAGGTCGGTAATAAGTGGTTGCAGGTTGGGATCAAGCAGAAGAGTAGTCGGGGAACAAGCCAAAGGTCAGTAACAAGTGGTAGTGAAGATATGGAGGGCAGCAAGAGTGACACGGGAGAGATGTTGGCTGGAGAGAGAACAGTAATCTGGCAAACAGCAAGTGCAGAGACATGGCTTTAATAGGAAGTTCATTGAAGGAGCAAAGGGTTCAAGGGTCAACAAGACCAAGACAAAATTGTCCAAGGAATTCTCCAGGGAGCTGTCCAGCATGGTGGCTCAGCATAAAGAGATACTGCCAGACACAGCAGAGGTTGTGGGTTCAGATCCGGGTCCTGACAGATTGTCATTTAGCTTTGAGCAGATTATGGCCTTGTTGTTGGTTTTGTATCACTGATAGAACTTGGGGATGGGGCCGGTGTGGAACCTTGACTCAGCTCTACATCTGCAAACACTGATGTCTTACAGAGAGCATCTCTTTGTGATTTTTTATTTATTTTGACTGCAGAACTTTGTCATTATTGTTTCATAAACGGCTTTGATCAGAGATTCTGACCCTCGGTTTCGTGCATCATTAACCACTAACAACACATTCCCTCAACAGAGAGCCTCAGTCAGGTTTTGTTTAGCTGGCTAACCATTCATCTATGTGTATGGCATCCCTGTCTGCTGCAGAATAAACCTACAACAATACTTCTCAATAATGGATAAAGAAATAGTAATAAATGGCCCGGGACCGGATCAGGCTTTCTGTTTGATTGCCCGTGCCTTTCCTGTCATGATTTTACTTTAGGATTCATGACCTTGTGTCCCAAACTGACTTTACGGTTAGGAATTTTTTTTCGTTATGAAAGAAAGTGAAGTCTACTGTCTGGAACTTGTAGTGTTCCCTATATGTATCCCCCCTAAAAAAAAATTCCAGCTATGATCGGTGATTCTAGAACTACCAGAAAATGTGACGCTAAACTTTAGGATTGGTATTCTTCAATGACACCAGAAGCACACCTAGGTCAATGGTCCTGGGTCCCTCTACCCACCTACCTCAGACATTTATATAACCTTATAAGAAAGGCTTTGCAATTGGTTAGTGCCAGAATTATAAGTCCCTGCCCCACTCCTGCCTTTGCTAGAACACTATCCTTCCTGCTGAGGCCAAACCCTCGGTCATATTGTGCCCCACTTAATGGCAGAAGCCTCCACATGACATTCCTGGCCTGTCCACCTTTACATCCCAAGGAAGGAAAGTCCACATATGAATAGGGTTGCTGTACTTCATTGATGGTACTCAGGAAATGGCATACCGGTCACATCATGAGGACATACATTCCGGAGTCATTTGACGTTACATTGTCAATCACATTTGGTGGATGGTTCACAGCAGTGACATGTGAAAGCATATGCAGCACTTTAAGCAGTCTTCTCCCTCTAACAGTCTCTTCTTCCACCCAGGGTCATTAGTACTCACAGGACTAGGTTCTCAGTAGTCACCACACCACATATCATAGGTGGTACACCTCTCCTGGGAACCTCCAAGGTAATAGCCTCACTCAGGGAACTCTTGGCCTAGCCTAAAAGGCCTTTTGCAATCCCTAGCCCCCACCTTCATAAGGGTCAGGAAATCTAAAGCAGGGTGCAGGTCTACTTCTCCCTGGCCACGAGCCCTGTCCAGGGCCCACATGTGCAGGGTAACATCTGTGCTGGTATGAGGTGTTTGGCTCCCATGCCCCAACTGCACTAGGGCTACTCCCAACCTGGCTTATACCTGGGCACTGACTCACCCATGCCATCATTACAGAAGGGTTCCACCTAAAAGGGGCCTAGCACCTGATGACATTACTTTCTGTAAGCAGACACTATTCTGGAACAGAGTGACCTAGTGGCAGACTAGCTAACTGCACCTGCCTACACCCTTAATATGGCTTTGCCAATATCAGAAATCATAGCTTAACTGAGACAAAAAGACCGGAAGTGTTTGATGACTCTGTGTCATCACATCTACAACTGATGATTAAAAGATCTCTGAGGATCACCCATACTCCCATGTACATAAGTATCACAGACTCCTCCCATGTACATAAGTATCACAGACTCCTCCCATGTACATAAGTATCACAGACTCCTCCCATGTACATAAAAATCACAGACTCCTCCCATGTACATAAGTATCACAGACTCCTCCCATGTACATAAAAATCACAGACTCCTCCCATGTACATAAGTATCACAGACTCCTCCCATGTACATAAGTATCACAGACTCCTCCCATGTACATAAGTATCACAGACTCCTCCCATGTACATAAAAATCACAGACTCCTCCCATGTACATAAGTATCACAGACTCCTCCCATGTACATAAGTATCACAGGCTCCTCCCATGTACATAAGTACATGTACATGGGAGGAGCCTGTGATACTTATGTACATGGGAGGAGTCTGTGATACTTATGTACATGGGAGGAGTCTGTGATACTTATGTACATGGGAGGAGTCTGTGATACTTATGTACATGGGAGGAGCCTGTGATACTTATGTACATGGGAGGAGTCTGTGATACTTATGTACATGGGAGGAGCCTGTGATACTTATGTACATGGGAGGAGTCTGTGATACTTATGTACATGGGAGGAGTCTGTGATACTTATGTACATGGGAGGAGCCTGTGATACTTATGTACATGGGAGGAGCCTGTGATACTTCTGTACATGGGAGGAGCCTGTGATATTTATGTACATGGGAGGAGCCTGTGATACTTATGTACATGGGAGGAGCCTGTGATACTTATGCACATGGGAGGAGCCTGTGATACTTATGTACATGGGAGGAGTCTGTGATACTTGTGTACATGGGAGGAGCCTGTGATACTTATGTACATGGGAGGAGTCTGTGATACTTATGCACATGGGAGGAGCCTGTGATACTTGTGTACATGGGAGGAGTCTGTGATACTTATGCACATGGGAGGAGCCTGTGATACTTATGTACATGGGAGGAGTCTGTGATACTTATGCACATGGGAGGAGTCTGTGATACTTATGTACATGGGAGGAGTCTGTGATACTTGTGTACATGGGAGGAGCCTGTGATACTTGTGTACATGGGAGGAGTCTGGGAGGAGCCTGTGATACTTGTGTACATGGGAGGAGCCTGTGATACTTGTGTACATGGGAGGAGTCTGGGAGGAGCCTGTGATACTTATGTACATGGGATTTTTTTTTGTTTTTTATTTTTAGTAAATTTGCAAAGATTTCAAACAAACTTGTCATTATTGGTGATGGTTTGTAGAGTTTTGAGGAAAATAATGATTTTTGGAATAAGGCTGTAACATAACAAAATGTGGAATAAGTGAAGCACTGTGAATACTTTCCGGATGCAATGTACATGACATCAACAATCCCAAGTTCAAGTCCACGGTTCCAGCTTCCTGGCACCTGAGCCACCCTCATCATCTTGAGCTCCTCATACAGGTACTGGACAAAGGTCAATCAAACATGGAACTGACCGAAGGGAAACAGACAACAAAGGTTTAAGAAAACTACCCAATGCCATTAAAGCCTCAACATTTAAAGAGAACCAGTAATAAGAAAAACATGGGGGACGGTTACTTCAGATACGCTTATGTAAGTAATATTTACCTCGTTGTCATGATGACTTTATGGGGTTGATTTACTATTGGCAAATAGACTGTTCACTTTGTGAGAGGAAACTTTGCCCAGAACTTTGTGAATGAGGTGAAGTTCTGTTGACTTCCATCGTTCAATCACGTGCAAGCAAAAATGCTTTGTTTTTTTTCCCTTTGCAGGTGATCGGGTTATTCTTCACAAATTGAAATCTCACCTTATTCACTCAACTAAGGGAAATTTCCTTGCAAAGTGCAACTTCCCTTTCAGAGTGAACAGCCTTTAGGAAATGAATGGCAATGAATCCAGTACCCTCTGAGTCTGACTTTGAACAATTCTGTAGTGAAGTCACCAAAGTCTCCAGAAGTCCATACTTGTTCTGGGTAGTCCACTTAACCCTTTCAATACCGGGCACTTCCACCCCCTTCCTGCTCTCCACCCTCCCCCCTCCAATACCGGGCACTTCCACCCCCTTCCTGCTCTCCACCCCCCCTCCAATACCGGGCACTTCCACCCCCTTCCTGCTCTCCACCCCCCCTCCAATACCGGGCACTTTCACCCCCTTCCTGCTCTCCACCCTCCCCCCTCCAATACCGGGCACTTCCACCCCCTTCCTGCCCTCCACCCCTCCTCCAATACCGGGCACTTCCACCCCCTTCCTGCTCTCCACCCTCCCCCCTCCAATACCGGGCACTTTCACCCCCTTCCTGCCCTCCATCCCCCCTCCAATACCGGGCACTTTCACCCCCTTCCTGCCCTCCATCCCCCCCTCCAATACCGGGCACTTTCACCCCCTTCCTGCTCTCCACCCCCCCTCCAATACCGGGCACTTTCACCCCCTTCCTGCCCTCCATCCCCTCCTCCAATACCGGGCACTTTCACCCCCTTCCTGCTCTCCACCCTCCCCCCTCCAATACCGGGCACTTCCTTCCCCTTCCTGCCCTCCACCCCCCCTCCAATACCGGGCACTTCCACCCCCTTCCTGCCCTCCACCCCCCCTCCAATACCGGGCACTTCCACCCCCTTCCTGCCCTCCACCCCCCCTCCAATACCGGGCACTTTCACCCCCTTCCTGCCCTCCATCCCCCCCTCCAATACCGGGCATTTTCACCCCCTTCCTGCCCTCCATCCCCCCCTCCAATACCAGGCACTTCCACCCCCTTCCTGCTCTCCACCCCCCCTCCAATACCGGGCACTTTCACCCCCTTCCTGCCCTCCATCCCCTCCTCCAATACCGGGCACTTTCACCCCCTTCCTGCCCTCCATCCCCCCCTCCAATACCGGGAACTTTCACTCCCTTCCTGCCCAGGACAATGTTCAGCTTTCAGCGCTGTCACACTCGAATGACAACTCTGTACACAGAGGACATTTTTATCATTTTTTTCACACAAATAGAGCATTTTTTGGTGATATTTAATCACCTCTGGGGGGTTTTCTTTATTTTTTGCTACACAAGTGAAAAATGACAAAAAATTTTGAAGAGGAAAATGTTTTTCTTAGTTTCTATTATAAAATTTTGTAAATAAGTAATTTTTCTCCTTCACTGATGAGCACTGATAGGCGGCATTGATGGGCACTGATAGGCAGCACTGATAGGCAGCATTGATGGGCACTGATAGGCAGCATTGATGGGCACTGATAGGCAGCACTGATAGGCAGCATTGATGGGCAGCACTGATAGGCAGCATTGATGGACACTGATAGGTGGCACTGATAGGCAGCACTGATAGGCAGCACTGATAGGCAGCATTGATGGGCACTGATAGGCAGCATTGATGGGCACTGATAGGCAGCACTGATAGGCAGCATTGATGGGCAGCACTGATAGGCAGCATTGATGGGCACTGATAGGCAGCACTGATAGGCAGCACTGATAGGCAGCATTGATGGGCACTGATAGGCAGCATTGATGGGCACTGATAGGCAGCACTGATAGGCAGCACTGATAGGCAGCATTGATGGGCACTGATAGGCAGCATTGATGGGCACTGATAGGCAGCATTGATGAGCACTGTAGTGAAGATCAGTGCCCTGATTATCTGTGTAAATGTCTCCTGTCAAACTTGCCAGTTACCAGCTCTCCTCTCCTAATGCTGTGACGGCGCGTGAGGAAAGGAATGCCAATAACTGGCAAGTTTGTTTACATGTGATCAGCTGTGATTGGACACAGCTGATCACATGGTAAGGGACCACTGTGATTGACCCTTTACCGTGATCTGTGATCAGCAGTGTTGACACAGAGCGCACCAGATGCATGCCTCAGGGGGCGCAGGGGGGGGGGAGGGCGTGGTTCTGGGAGGATATCCATGGACCCCCTCCCAGAACAAGAGAGCTGTGCTGTAGCCGTCTTTCAGCAATAGTGCGGTAGTTAAGTGGTTAAAATATTGAAGCCTTTGGATCAGCATAATAGCCAGACAACTAGTATTTTCAACAGGGGGGCTCAACAATGGCAGGCCCTTCCATAGCACAGGTTTACCATGAAAGGTTGAACACCTTGGAGCTGAGATTTGTGCACACCTTCCCTTCTATCCTTCCAATGGTTGGCAGCCCATGTGGTTGTTCCATGGACGTTATCTCTTTAAGGAAAATATCATGTAAAACAGAAGTAGCTGTGATTGAAGGAAGCAGATTCCTGGCACAGTTGGTGAGACTTCTCGTTTCTCCGAGTTGTAAAGGTTGGTTGGGAACACCTGCGCACATTAGAATTCACATGTGTGGAAGCCAAAGCATAAAGTCAGCGCGGATGCCGAGGCGCGATTTGTAAATGCTTCATAAACATAAATTACAATAAGTCACATAGGAAGACGGGAGTGTCAGTTCTTGGCAAAGTCCGAGAGATAGATTTCTAGAAATGACAGGAAATGTTTTATTAATCCGAAAACCGAGAGAAGTGTGAAGTCTCGCTGTTCCCTCTTCTCCTGGAATCCCTCCAGAATGGAAGACTTCCGCTTCTTATTGGAGAAGAATCAACAAGACTATAAGAATGGAATCTATGGAGCTTCACCCAACTTTACTTTTTAAGGGAATAATTCCCCCCACCTGACATTAAATCTGAACTCTGAGATAATAAATCCATCGGTCATGTGACTTCTTCTGGAATCTCAGTGATCTTTGTGTATTTCTTCCAGATCTGTGCAGTAACCCAGTGTGAGACTTTCCTGTAATAAAGACCGCCCACTGCTGCCCTCTCTCCTTGTGCAGAAGGACTGGTCTTGACTCCACCTCTCTTGAAGTTTTCTGTCTGGCCCCTCCCACAGCCCCTGGGAGGGGCCAGACAGAAAGGGGCCTATGGTGACGTCATATGGGGGCGGTGTCACCGGGTGGCCCCGCCACTTACCTATTTAAGAACTGACAGATGGTGGAGCAGGCAGTTGGCCATTAGCCTTCGTCGTGGGCTGAGCTTTTTTTTTCTTCTTTTTTCGGGTCTGGCGATGGCATCATGACTGACGATGGATCTACATCAGGCGACACAGATTTTTTATTTTTAATAAAGGAATTGTCAAAAATAGTAAGTATGCTTTTATTTCTTCTTGACGCTTTTTTTGGTGAGTAGGTAGAGGTACAATGTACCCCATACTCATTCACATGCCCACAGACCCCCACAACCACCGCCCAGGGTTGTGGAGGAGAGGCCCTTGTCTTCTTCCCATACTGCATCCTGGTGCCATCTCTTCCCCAGGTAAGTGACGCAAAAGCTGAGGAGGAGGAAGGTTCCTCGAAACGCATCCTGTGACCCTGGACTCCAGGTGGACATTACCATCCATCAGCCATTGAAGGGAAATGAGGAAGCCGCGACACTACACATGCTTGCTGGGCTGTCAGAGCCATTTCCCCATTAAACAGCTCATCATCCATCCGTCCAGCTGCACCCTTTCAGGACTGTGCCTCCACCACATGCTCACCCTCTCCCATGGACTTTCATATAGATATGTGTACTTTTTATACTTCCCCCACCTCCATCAATGAGCCTTCCCTCCCCACCTCCATCAATGAGCCTTCCCTCCCCACCTCCATCAATGAGCCTTCCCTCCCCACCTCCATCAATGAGCCCTCCCCCTACCTCCATCAATGAGACTTCCCCCCACCTCCATCAATGAGCCTTCCCTCCCCCACCTTCATCAATGAGTCTTCCCTCCCCACCTTCATCAATGAGCCTTCCCTCCCCCACCTCCATCAATGAGCCTTCCCTCCCCACCTCCATCAATGAGCATTCCCTCCCCACCTCCATCAATGAGTCTTCCCTCCCCACCTCCATCAATGAGCCTTCCCTCCCCACCTCCATCAATGAGCCTTCCCTCCCCACCTCCATCAATGAGCCTTCCCTCCCCCACCTCCATCAATGATCCTTCCCTCCCCCACCTCCATCAATGAGCCTTCCCTCCCCACCTTCATCAATGAGTCTTCCCTCCCCACCTCCATCAATGAGCCTTCCCTCCCCACCTTCATCAATGAGTCTTCCCTCCCCACCTCCATCAATGAGCCTTCCCTCCCCACCTCCATCAATGAGCCTTCCCTCCCCACCTCCATCAATGATCCTTCCCTCCCCACCTCCATCAATGAGCTTTCCCTCCCCACCTCCATCAATGATCCTTCCCTCCCCACCTCCATCAATGAGCCTTCCCTCGCCACCTCCATCAATGAGCCTTCCCTCCCCCACCTTCATCAATGAGCCCCCCCCACCTCCATCAATGAGCCTTCCCTCCCCACCTCCATCAATGAGCCTTCCCTCCCCACCCCATCAATGATCCTTCCCTCCCCACCTCCATCAATGATCCTTCCCTCGCCACCACCATCAATGAGCCTTCCCTCCCCACCTCCATCACCGAGCCTTCCCTCCCCACCTCCATCAATGAGCCTTCCCTCCCCACCTCCATCAATGAGCCTTCCCTCCCCACCTCCATCACCGAGCCTTCCCTCCTGACCTCCATCAATGAGCCTTCCCTCCCCACCTCCATCAATGAGCCTTCCCTTCCTACCTCCCTCAATGATCCTTGGACCCCCCATGACCCAGTCATTAGATGGCCAATTTTCCTTCCTTGGACCACTTCTGGTCGGTCCTGACCATTGCAGAATGGGAACATCCTACAAGAGCTGCAGTTTTGGAGTTGCTCAGACCTAGTCCTCTATACATTACAATTTGGTCCTTGTCATAGTCCCTCAAGTCCTTGTCTATTTTTTCCCGCGTTTAACACATCAACTTCAGGGACAACATGTTCACTTGTTGCCTAATAAATTTCCACCCACTTGTCATTGTAACCAGATAATGTTATCTGCCAGGGGTCAGGATGTTCTGGCTGATCGGTGTCCATATCCAAACATTAGAAGAGAACTCTTCCCTTGGCGGATGTCATGTTGCTCCGGCATCGTGAGAGTTAATTTCTCCATAACAGAAGAATGTTCTAAGCGCGGCTTTGTGCGGCAGAACCGGGATTAATGTATTTATCCGTGATTTAAAAGGCACAATAACAAGCTTAAGGATGCTGCCTGCAGCCTTATCAAAGTTCACTCACAATTACCCTCGGAGTAATCAGCCATTACCATTCCTGGACCCTAAATCCCGATACTGATGTGCTTCTCCCTCGCTGTTCATTCTGAATGAAAGTCATTTATTTCCCCGGGATTACTTTCTCATTACAGGAGTTACTCAGACAGATAAATTATAGGAAAGGGGGCCGCTCAGACAGATCCCTACTCCAAACAAAGTAACTTTCTGCAATTCATTAGAAGATATGGATTGGGTGAGCCGGGGGGGGGGGGGGCACAGAGGACATCACATGCGTATAATTTGGCTAAAGGCTTATTGAAGTAATAATAATCATTAATTGTTAATTAATTAACAACAGCTCATCAAACAAAATACATGAAGAAAAAATCTTTACCGCAATACTCACCTTTAATCTGGAGCTGTCCACTGCAGTAGATGCTCACCCCCAGATATCCTTAGACTAATGACAGCCATTCTCATGTAACCCACTTCCTCTGAGCCCAGGCTGTCATGGACCCACCCCCAGCCTATGACTGGACAGTGAAACAGTACAGTGATGAGCTGATCTCCTTGTCACTACGATTATTCCTCCAATCAGCATGCTCCTTGTCAGCACCTGAAATCTTTGACTCCCCTTGAACTGCCCCCCCCCCCCCCCCCCACTTGCCCAGCTCCTCTCTATAGGGGTAACAAGTCAAGAAAATTATACTTCTTGCTATTATAAGTATTCATGTAATCAGTGCCGGGACAGGATCGTCCAGTGCCCAGGGTGAGAAGGGCAAACTGCACCCCCCCTCCCCCCTTTCCCAAGTAGGGGGGTGGGAGGGGGGGAGGGCTGATAAAAGCTCACGCTGAAATGGAAGTCATGTTTCTGGCATGCACTGAAATAATATTATAGTTGTAGCACACCACAGAAAATTACTTACAATCGGTGTCACTGGAAGGATAAATGTCCCTGTGTCTGTGGTGTCACTGGAAGGATAAATGTCCCTTTGTCTGTGGTGTCACTGGAAGGATAAATGTCCCTGTGTCTGTGGTGTCACTGGAAGGATAAATGTCCCTGTGTCTGCGGTGTCACTGGAAGGATAAATGTCCCTTTGTCTGTGGTGTCACTGGAAGGATAAATGTCCCTGTGTCTGTGGTGTCACTGGAAGGATAAATGTCCCTGTGTCTGCGGTGTCACTGGAAGGATAAATGTCCCTTTGTCTGCGGTGTCACTGGAAGGATAAATGTCCCTTTGTCTGTGGTGTCACTGGAAGGATAAATGTCCCTGTGTCTGTGGTGTCACTGGAAGGATAAATGTCCCTGTGTCTGCGGTGTCAGTCACTGGAAGGATAAATGTCCCTTTGTCTGTGGTGTCACTGGAAGGATAAATGTCCCTTTGTCTGTGGTGTCACTGGAAGGATAAATGTCCCTGTGTCTGCGGTGTCACTGGAAGGATAAATGTCCCTTTGTCTGTGGTGTCACTGGAAGGATAAATGTTCCTCTGTCTGCGGTGTCACTGGAAGGATAAATGTCCCTGTGTCTGTGGTGTCACTGGAAGGATAAATGTCCCTGTGTCTGCGGTGTCACTGGAAGGATAAATGTCCCTGTGTCTGTGGTGTCACTGGAAGGATAAATGTCCCTGTGTCTGCGGTGTCACTGGAAGAGATAAATGTCCCTGTGTCTGTGGTGTCACTGGAAGGATAAATGTCCCTCTGTCTGTGGTGTCACTGGAAGGATAAATGTCCCTGTGTCTGCGGTGTCAGTCACTGGAAGGATAAATGTCCCTCTGTCTGTGGTGTCACTGGAAGGATAAATGTCCCTGTGTCTGCGGTGTCACTGGAAGGATAAATGTCCCTCTGTCTGTGGTGTCACTGGAAGGATAAATGTCCCTGTGTCTGCGGTGTCAGTCACTGGAAGGATAAATGTCCCTGTGTCTGTGGTGTCACTGGAAGGATAAATGTCCCTTTGTCTGCGGTGTCACTGGAAGGATAAATGTCCCTGTGTCTGCGGTGTCAGTCACTGGAAGGATAAATGTCCCTGTGTCTGTGGTGTCACTGGAAGGATAAATGTCCCTGTGTCTGCGGTGTCAGTCACTGGAAGGATAAATGTCCCTGTGTCTGTGGTGTCACTGGAAGGAATAAATGTCCCTGTGTCTGTGGTGTCACTGGAAGGATAAATGTCCCTGTGTCTGTGGTGTCACTGGAAGGATAAATGTCCCTGTGTCTGCGGTGTCACTGGAAGGATAAATGTCCCTGTGTCTGCGGTGTCACTGGAAGAGATAAATGTCCCTGTGTCTGCGGTGTCACTGGAAGGATAAATGTCCCTGTGTCTGCGGTGTCACTGGAAGGATAAATGTCCCTGTGTCTGCGGTGTCACTGGAAGGATAAATGTCCCTGTGTCTGCGGTGTCACTGGAAGGATAAATGTCCCTGTGTCTGCGGTGTCACTGGAAGGATAAATGTCCCTGTGTCTGCGGTGTCAGTCACTGGAAGGATAAATGTCCCTGTGTCTGCGGTGTCACTGGAAGGATAAATGTCCCTGTGTCTGCGGTGTCAGTCACTGGAAGGATAAATGTCCCTGTGTCTGCGGTGTCACTGGAAGGATAAATGTCCCTGTGTCTGCGGTGTCACTGGAAGGATAAATGTCCCTGTGTCTGCGGTGTCACTGGAAGAGATAAATGTCCCTGTGTCTGCGGTGTCACTGGAAGGATAAATGTCCCTGTGTCTGCGGTGTCACTGGAAGGATAAATGTCCCTGTGTCTGCGGTGTCACTGGAAGGATAAATGTCCCTGTGTCTGCGGTGTCACTGGAAGAGATAAATGTCCCTGTGTCTGCGGTGTCACTGGAAGAGATAAATGTCCCTGTGTCTGCGGTGTCACTGGAAGAGATAAATGTCCCTGTGTCTGCGGTGTCACTGGAAGGATAAATGTCCCTGTGTCTGCGGTGTCACTGGAAGGATAAATGTCCCTGTGTCTGCGGTGTCAGTCACTGGAAGGATAAATGTCCATGTGTCTGCGGTGTCACTGGAAGGATAAATGTCCCTGTGTCTGCGGTGTCAGTCACTGGAAGGATAAATGTCCCTGTGTCTGTGGTGTCACTGGAAGGATAAATGTCCCTGTGTCTGCGGTGTCACTGGAAGGATAAATGTCCCTGTGTCTGCGGTGTCACTGGAAGGATAAATGTCCCTGTGTCTGCGGTGTCAGTCACTGGAAGGATAAATGTCCATGTGTCTGCGGTGTCACTGGAAGGATAAATGTCCCTGTGCCTGCGGTGTCACTGGAAGGATAAATGTCCCTGTGTCTGCGGTGTCACTGGAAGAGATAAATGTCCCTGTGTCTGCGGTGTCACTGGAAGGATAAATGTCCCTGTGTCTGCGGTGTCACTGGAAGGATAAATGTCCCTGTGTCTGCGGTGTCACTGGAAGGATAAATGTCCCTGTGTCTGCGGTGTCACTGGAAGAGATAAATGTCCCTGTGTCTGCGGTGTCACTGGAAGAGATAAATGTCCCTGTGTCTGCGGTGTCACTGGAAGGATAAATGTCCCTGTGTCTGCGGTGTCACTGGAAGGATAAATGTCCCTGTGTCTGCGGTGTCAGTCACTGGAAGGATAAATGTCCATGTGTCTGCGGTGTCACTGGAAGGATAAATGTCCCTGTGTCTGCGGTGTCAGTCACTGGAAGGATAAATGTCCCTGTGTCTGTGGTGTCACTGGAAGGATAAATGTCCCTGTGTCTGCGGTGTCACTGGAAGGATAAATGTCCCTGTGTCTGCGGTGTCACTGAAAGGATAAATGTCCCTGTGTCTGCGGTGTCACTGGAAGGATAAATGTCCCTGTGTCTGCGGTGTCACTGGAAGGATAAATGTCCCTGTGTCTGCGGTGTCAGTCACTGGAAGGATAAATGTCCATGTGTCTGCGGTGTCACTGGAAGGATAAATGTCCCTGTGTCTGCGGTGTCAGTCACTGGAAGGATAAATGTCCCTGTGTCTGCGGTGTCAGTCACTGGAAGAATAAATGTCCCTGTGTCTGCGGTGTCACTGGAAGGATAAATGCCCCTGTGTCTGCTGGGTCATTGGCAGAGAAAATGTCCTTGCGTTAGTGGGGTCACTGGAAGGATAAATGTCCTTGCATTAGTGGGGTCACTGGACGGACACCATTACAGGTAAATCATGGAACTAAAGCTGTAGGGAAAAAATGTGTTTTATCGAAAACTTCAGCTTCAAGACCAAGACAATCGATTTGTATTAGAAAGGTGCCAGAATTCTGTCCCTCCTTTCTTCTTCCTGGTCATTGACTCAAAAGCATTAATGGGTATCTATTAGTTCCATCAATTTTTGACAAGCATGTGATTTGATCCGGAGACTCTAATTGGCTTGTCTCAGGTTGTCCGAACCCTCCCACTTTTGAATTAATATTCGCCATCACGTCACTTCCAGCTTCCGGCTTTGCATCCCGGCCAATCAGGTGGCTGAAGATTTGGAACCCAGAAAGAAGACTGGGTTAACACGAAAGTCGCCCGGTATCAGGGGAGCCATGACCCCTCAGCGCTGGAGGGCTCTGTTGTAGGTAAGTCTCATGATGTCCTCTGGTAAGTGTCGATCTGGAAGGGTTTGTTTGCGACCCCCAAATTTTTTTAGCACAGCCGCCACTGCTGTTGACTCTACTTGTCACTAGGGATGAGCTTCGAGTTCGAGTCGAACTCATGTTCGACTCGAACATTGGCTGTTCGCAAGTTCGCCGAACAGCGAACAATTTGGGGTGTTTGCGGCAAATTCGAATGCCGCGGAACACCCTTTAAAAGTCTATGGGAGAAATCAAAAGTGCTAATTTTAAAGGCTAATATGCAAGTTATTGTCATAAAAAGTGTTTGGGGACCTGGGTCCTGCCCCAGGGGACATGGATCAATGCAAAAAAAGTTTTAAAAACGGCCGTTTTTTCAGGAGCAGTGATTTTAATAATGCTTAAAGTCAAACAATAAAAGTGTAATATCCCTTTAAATTTCGTACCTGGGGGGTGTCTATAGTATGCCTGTAAAGGGGCGCATGTTTCCTGTGTTTAGAACAGTCTGACAGCAAAATGACATTTTGAAGGAAAAAACTCATTTAAAACTACCCGCGGCTATTGCATTGCCGACAATACACATAGAAGTTCATTGATAAAAACGGCATGGGAATTCCCCAAAGGGGAACCCCGAACCAAAATTAAAAAAAAAAATGACGTGGGAGTCCCCCTAAATTCCATACCAGGCCCTTCAGGTCTGGTATGGATTTTAAGGGGAACCCCGCGCCAAAAAAAAAAAAAAAACGGCGTGGGGTCCCCCCAAAAATCCATACCAGACCCTTATCCGAGCACGCAACCTGGCAGGCCGCAGGAAAAGAGGGGGGGACGAGAGTGCGGCCTCCCCCCCCTCCTGAACCGTACCAGGCCACATGCCCTCAACATTGGGAGGGTGCTTTGGGGTAGCCCCCCAAAACACCTTGTCCCCATGTTGATGAGGACAAGGGCCTCATCCCCACAACCCTGGCCGGTGGTTGTGGGGGTCTGCGGGCGGGGGGCTTATCGGAATCTGGAAGCCCCCTTTAACAAGGGGACCCCCAGATCCCGGCCCCCCCCCTGTGTGAAATGGTAAGGGGGTACAAAAGTACCCCTACCATTTCACTAAAAAACTGTCAAAAAATGTTAAAAATGACAAGAGACAGTTTTTGACAATTCCTTTATTTAAATACTTCTTCTTTCTTCTATCTTCCTTCATCTTCTGGTTCTTCTGGTTCTTCTGGCTCTTCTGGTTCTTCCTCCGGCGTTCTCGTCCAGCATCTCCTCCGCGGCGTCTTCTATCTTCTTCTCCTCGGGCCGCTCCGCACCCATGGCATGGGGGGAGGCTCCCGCTCTTCTCTTCTTCTTCATCTTCTTCTCTTCTTCTTTTCTTCTCTTCTTCATTTTCTTCTCCGGGCCGCTCCTCACACATGCTGGCATGGAGGGAAGCTCCCGCTGTGTGACGGCGCTCCTCGTCTGACAGTTCTTAAATAACGGGGGGCAGGGCCACCCGGTGACCCCGCCCCCCTCTGACGCACGGTGACTTGACGGGACTTCCCTGTGACGTCATGGGGAATGCCACAGGGATGTCCCGTCATGTCCCGTGCGTCAGAGGGGGGCGGGGTCACCGGGTGGCCCCGCTCCCCGTTATTTAAGAACTGTCAGACGAGGAGCGCCGTCACACAGCGGGAGCCTCCCTTCATGCCAGCATGGATGCGGAGCGGCCCGGAGAAGAAAATGAAGAAGAGAAGAAGAGAAGAAGAGAAGAAGATGAAGAAGAAGAGAAGAGCGGGAGCCTCCCCCCATGCCATGGGTGCGGAGCGGCCCGAGGAGAAGAAGATAGAAGAGGCCGCGGAGGAGATGCTGGACGAGAACGCCGGAGGAAGAACCAGAAGAGCCAGAAGAACCAGAAGAACCAGAAGATGAAGGAAGATAGAAGAAAGAAGAAGTATTTAAATAAAGGAATTGTCAAAAACTGTCTCTTGTCATTTTTAACATTTTTGACAGTTTTTTAGTGAAATGGTAGGGGTACCTTACCATTTCACACAGGGGGGGGGCCGGGATCTGGGGGTCCCCTTGTTAAAGGGGGCTTCCAGATTCCGATAAGCCCCCCGCCCGCAGACCCCCACAACCACCGGCCAGGGTTGTGGGGATGAGGCCCTTGTCCTCATCAACATGGGGACAAGGTGTTTTGGGGGGCTACCCCAAAGCACCCTCCCAATGTTGAGGGCATGTGGCCTGGTACGGTTCAGGAGGGGGGGGCCGCACTCTCGTCCCCCCCTCTTTTCCTGCGGCCTGCCAGGTTGCGTGCTCGGATAAGGGTCTGGTATGGATTTTTGGGGGGACCCCACGCCGTTTTTTTTTTTTTTTTTGGCGCGGGGTTCCCCTTAAAATCCATACCAGACCTGAAGGGTCTGGTATGGAATTTAGGGGGAACCCCACGTCATTTTTTTTTTTTAATTTTGGCCGGGGTTCCCCTTAATATCCATACCAGACCTGAAGGGCCTGGTATGGAATTTAGGGGGACTCCCACGTCATTTTTTTTTTTAAATTTTGGTTCGGGGTTCCCCTTTGTGGAATTCCCATGCCGTTTTTATCAATGAACTTCTATGTGTATTGCCGGCAATGCAATAGCCGCGGGTAGTTTTAAATGAGTTTTTTCCTTCAAAATGTCATTTTGCTGTCAGACTGTTCTAAACACAGGAAACATGCGCCCCTTTACAGGCATACTATAGACACCCCCCAGGTACGAAATTTAAAGGGATATTACACTTTTATTGTTTGACTTTAAGCATTATTAAAATCACTGCTCCTGAAAAAACGGCCGTTTTTAAAACTTTTTTTTGCATTGATCCATGTCCCCTGGGGCAGGACCCAGGTCCCCAAACACTTTTTATGACAATAACTTGCATATTAGCCTTTAAAATTAGCACTTTTGATTATTCATGTTCGTGTCCCATAGACTTTAACGGTGTTCGCGTGTTCGAACGAACTTTTTTCCTGTTCGCATGTTCTGGTGCGAACCGAACAGGGGGGTGTTCGGCTCATCCCTACTTGTCACACGAAAAAAGAGTCAAATATAGCCTAAGGTGGTCCCGTGACCAGTATATATCCTCCGATTGCTTTCCAATATCATCTTGCAGTGGTCAATGGTTCCAGGGGTAGGATTTAGTGGCAGAAAAAAAAGAAGCATAAAAACTCCTCATAACACAAAAATGTATTGAGTCATTTATGAAAACCTTCGTAGTAGGCTAACATGCAAAAATGCTAACATCCTAACAATGCAGGCATCAGCACTGTGTGGTGGAAGCAAGGACTTGCTCGGCATCAGCCTGCGTTCCTCCTACACGTGACGTTACACACTATGCATTCCAACTTGACGCGTTTCGTCATCAATGTGACGTCCTCAGAAGCTGTGAGTGTAAGGATAGGCTTGCAAATAGAGAAGAGGGCTCTTCTGGACGGACTTCTGTGCACAGGCTAATACATGTTCCCTCTCATGCTTGCAGGAATTGGGCACTGACTAATGCATATGTGCCCGCGCATACTCCTGCGCACATGTGCCCTTGCGCATTCATGCCGGCACGTGCGTGCACCTGTGACAGATGCTGGCACCAAACATGCTATTTAAACTGGGCCAGTACTCAGGATCAGTGCTGATTTGTCTTCAGCCTTCTGGGATCCTGTATCCTGATTCCAGTTGCTGACCCGGCTTGTCTTGACCATTCTCTGAACTCCGCCTGCACTGACCTTGGCTTGTCCCCTGTCCTCCTGCTTTACTGATCCATTCCAGACACGACTTGTTTCCTGACCACGCTCCTGCCTGGGCCCTGCACCCGATCCATCCTGTCTGTGTATGACCCAGCCTGCCTGACTCTGCTACTCTGCATGCTGTCGCCAGTACCAACTGCCCGCCTGCTCGCCCGCTTCTAGAGCCATCTGACGACTTCTGCTGCCCAGCGTGAACACCTGCCCTGCTGCCAGAAAGACTTACAGGCACTTGTGCCCCTCTGTACTTCTGTGCCACCTGTTTACACTATCAGAGGCCGGAGGCAGAGGTGTAAGAGAGGCTTTCCTCAACATATCAGGCTCTGCTACCAGGTACATGATACCGAGCGACCTGAGATCCTGGACACCTCCCTGCCTGATTCCTTAGACAACCTCCAGTGTCTTGTTTCTGGTGAGCCTTGAACTCTTTGCTCCTCCCATGAATTTTTTATTTAAGCCATGTCTCTGCACTTCCTGTTTGCCAATATGTCACTCTGGTCACTCCTGCTGCCATCCGTATCTTCACTACCACTTGTTTCTGACCTTTGGCTGTTTACTGACTACACTTCTGCTTGATCCCAAGCTGCTATATCTGCTACTGGACCCGACATTCTTAACCTCCTGGTGGTACAATCCTGAAGACAGCGACCTGGTACTAACACACAGCTAAACCCATCCCCACCATCAGGAGCTCTGGTGAATATCGGTTAGTGCTTAGACCCCGCACCATGGATGAGCCCGCATCATCCAACAGGGTGACCTGCTTGTGTACTTATCCTGCTGGTCGGTGGGTGGCTCTCTACTGCCATAGCTACTGGTCTCCGAGCCTGGCCCCTGACCCCTGACTGTGACAGGCTGTGTGTTTCTTTTGATGCACACAGTGTAGGAGACACAACTCTAGTCCCTGCTTACAAGGGTGACCCCATAAGATGCTGCAGGAGAAAGGAGCCACCCTGAATCAGGAAACCCGAGGCAGAGGTCATGTGGCAAGCTTAAACTGGAACATAGGCAAGGATTACAGATAAGCTGCATACTCAGTGAGGAATTCAAATGGATGTGAAGAACCCTTACACTGTCAATCATGGCATACAGTTTAAAGGAGCGATACAGGGCAAAACGTTTTTAGAAATAAACCAAAATAATAGCATGAATTTTTTTTTTATAAGCAGTCACATGACCTCCTTTACCAAACTTAGAGGGGTGGAGCCTCTTTATGATGATCAGCTGATCTCCCAATGTCATATATCCCAGTCGGTGTCACTCATACAATACAGTCTCCATTGACCATGTTGGTCTTTTCTCTGCTGTCACTCTTCTATGTTCCTAGGAGCGGCAGGTGACTTTACCCGGCATACGTGTCCGCTGGGTGATTACAGTATTTTCTTCGCTGTCATTCTTCTATGTTTCTAGGAGCAGCAGGTGACCCATACGTGTCCGGAAGTGTTTATGGTCTTTCTTCTGCTGTCACTCTTCTATGTTTCTAGGAGCAGCAGGTGACCCATACATGTCCTGTGGTGTTCATGGTCTTTCTTCTGCCATCACTCTTCTATGTTTCTAGGAGCGGCAGATGACCCATACGTGTCCTGTGGTGTTCATGGTCTTTCTTCTGCCATCACTCTTCTATGTTTCCAGGAGTTGCAGGTGACCCATACATGTCCAGAGGTATTTATGGTGTTTCTTCTGCTGTCACTCTTCTTTGTTTCTAGTAAAGGCAGGTGACCCATACATGTCTGGCTGGTGTTTACCGTCTTCCTTCTGCCATCATTCTTCGATGTTTCTAGGAGCGGCAGATGACCCATACATGTCCGGAGATGTTTATGGTCTTTCTTCTGCCATCACTCTTCTATGTTTCTAGGAGCAGCAGATGACCCATACATGTCCAGAGGTATTTATAGTGTTTCTTCTGCTGTCACTCTTTTATGTTTCTAGTAAAGGTAGCTGGCCCATACGTGTCCGGCGGGTGTTTATGGTCTTTTTTCTGCTGTCACTCTTCTATGCTTCTAGGATTGGTAGGTGACCCATATGTGCCTGGCTGGTGTTTACCGTATTTCTTCTGCCATCGTTCTTTTATATTTCTAGGAGCGGCAGATGAGCCATACGTGTCTGGAGATGTTTATGGTCTTTCTTCTGCCATCACTCTTCTATGTTTCTAGGAGCAGCAGGTGACCCATACATGTCCTGTGGTGTTCATGGTCTTTCTTCTGCCATCACTCTTTTATGTTTCTAGGAGCGGCAGATGACCCATACGTGTCCTGTGGTGTTCATGGTCTTTCTTCTGCCATCACTCTTCGATGTTTCCAGGAGTTGCAGGTGACCCATACATGTCCAGAGGTATTTATGGTGTTTCTTCTGCTGTCACTCTTCTTTGTTTCTAGTAAAGGTAGTTGACCCATACGTGTCTGGCTGGTGTTTACCGTCTTCCTTCTGCCATCACTCTTCTATGTTTCTAGGAGCGGCAGATGACCCATACGTGTCCTGTGGTGTTCATGGTCTTTCTTCTGCCATCACTCTTCTATGTTTCCAGGAGTTGCAGGTGACCCATACATGTCCAGAGGTATTTATGGTGTTTCTTCTGCTGTCACTCTTCTTTGTTTCTAGTAAAGGCAGGTGACCCATACATGTCTGGCTGGTGTTTACCGTCTTCCTTCTGCCATCATTCTTCGATGTTTCTAGGAGCGGCAGATGACCCATACATGTCCGGAGATGTTTATGGTCTTTCTTCTGCCATCACTCTTCTATGTTTCTAGGAGCAGCAGATGACCCATACATGTCCAGAGGTATTTATAGTGTTTCTTCTGCTGTCACTCTTTTATGTTTCTAGTAAAGGTAGCTGGCCCATACGTGTCTGGCGGGTGTTTATGGTCTTTTTTCTGCTGTCACTCTTCTATGCTTCTAGGATTGGTAGGTGACCCATATGTGCCTGGCTGGTGTTTACCGTATTTCTTCTGCCATCGTTCTTTTATATTTCTAGGAGCGGCAGATGAGCCATACATGTCCGGTGGTGTTCATGGTCTTTCTTCTGCCATCACTCTTCTATGTTTCTAGGAGCGGCAGGTGACCCATACGTGTCCGGTGGTGTTCATGGTCTTTCTTCTGCCATCACTCTTCTATGTTTCTAGGAGCGGCAGGTGACCCATACGTGTCCGGTGGTGTTCATGGTCTTTCTTCTGCCATCACTCTTCTATGTTTCTAGTAAAGGTAGCTGACCCATACGTGTCCAGCGGGTGTTTACGGTCTTTCTTCTGCTGTCACTCTTCTATGCTTCTAGGATAGGCAGGTGACCCATACATGCCTGGCTGGTGTTTACCGTCTTTCTTCTGCCATCACTCATTTATATTTCTAGGAGCGGCAAATGAGCCATACATGTCTGGTGGGTGTTTATGGTCTTTCTTCTGCAGTCTCTCTCCTATGTTTCTAGGAGCAGCATGTGGCCCATTTGTGTCCGGCAGGTGTTTATGGTCTTTCTTCTGCAGTCACTCTTTTATGATTCTAGGAGTGGCAGGTGTCTGGCGGGTGTTTACGTTTCCGGCGGTGTTTACGGTCTTTCTTCTGCTGTCACTCTTCTATGTTTCTAGGAGCAGCAGGTAACCCATACGAGTCCGGCGGTGTTTACGGTCTTTCTTCTGCCGTCACCAGGGCTTTTTTTCTCAAACAATAGGTGCTGGAACTCAACCACGACCCCCCAAAACCCCTCCCCCCACACACACCCTCCAAATCACATCAAATAGTGGGTATAGTCATGTTTCACAAACAGTAGAAGGGTCATAAAGGGGCATTAAATATCAGGATTGCATTACATACAGAGTGCATAGTTTATGGGGGTTATACACAGAGTGCAGAGCTGTCACTTGTAAACACAGAAACCAGACTTCTGTGTTTACAAGTGATTGTGGTGAGCAGGCACCAAAGGGTCTGAGCCAGAGGTGGTGGAACTGAGTTCCACCAAGTTCCCCCTGAAAAAAAGCCCTGGCCGTCACTCTTCTATGGTTCTCTCTGGCCAGTGTTTATGGCCTTCTTAGGAAGTTATAAAAGTCTTCTTCTTCTCCTCCACATCTTTATAGTCCCCATAATCTCCTGACACCGGGTTGCCGTCTTTTTTCCTTCAGAATTTTAATTAAAAGCAAATCCTGTTCTAACACACACGATAACACAAGGACAGCCAAACACGCCGCCATCCCCAGCTTATCAATAAAGAGGTTTTTTTTTCCTCTTGCCGATGTTATCTGTAATTTTGAGAGTGATGTTAATCTGGCTCAGCAGAGCAGCACATCGGAATATTATTAAAGGGAAGGATTCTTGCTCTGGAAATGAGTCAATTTCCCTGGATAATGGTCATGTCACTTTGTCTCTTTTATTCTTAACCCGACAGAAAGTGAATGAGAGTCGCGGAATTTGCACAGGATTTGACTACTGGTAATAGGAACAGATAGAGTCTGATATCTTCACTCCCCCCGGAGCACCCCGGGAACATGGACGTCATTCATATATATACTGTACCAGTCAATTACAGACTTTTATAGAGGATATAAAAATGTTCTCAGATGTTTTTATATAAAAAGAACACCAGACAGAACACAATGTCTACCAATAAACATGGGAAGTGTCACAGTCAGGGGTCAGGATTGGAGACCAGTAGCTATAGTAGTAGAGAGGCTCCCACCGACCAGCAGAATAAGTACATAAGCAGGTCACCCTGGGGGATGACACAGGCTCACCCGAGGTTCAGGGTCTAAGCACTAACCGGTGTTCACCAGAACTGCTGATGGTGGGGATGGATTTTTCTGTGTGTTAGTACCAGGTCGCAGTCCTCAGGATCGCCCCACCAGGAGGTGAGCAAGGTCCAGTAGCAGATATAGCAGGTAAGGATCAAGCAGAAGTGTAGTCAGTAAACAAGCCAAAGGTCAGCGACAAGTGGTTGCAGGTTGACGTCTAGTGGAAGCATAGTAGAGGAACCAGAGCCCCTGATGGTGGGGATGGGTTTTGCTGTGTGTTAGTACCAGGTCACGGTCCCCAGGATCGCCCCACCAAGAGATGAGCAAGCCAGGGTCCAGTAGCAGATATAGCAGGTAGGGATCAAGCAGAAGTGTCATCAGTAAACAAGCCAAAGGTCGGTAACAAGTAGTTGCAGGTTGGGATGAAGCAGAAGTGTAGAAGGGAACAAGTCAAAAGTCGGTAACGAGTGGTAATGAAGATAGCAGCAGGAGAGACAAGAGTGAGATATTGGCTGGCAAACAGGAAGTGCAGAGACATGGCTTAATTGGATTTCATAAAGTTCATAGGAGGAGCTATGGGTTCAAGGTTCACCAGAAACAAGAGACAAGGCAAGATTGTCTAAGAGATCAGAGAGGGAGCTGTTCAGCATCTCAGGTGGCTGGGCAAGAAAAGCTACTGCTGGACACAGCAGAGGTCGTGGGTTCAGATCCCAGTTCTGACAGTACGGTATATATAAGATATGATGTTGGTGAGCAGGTAAAAACCCTCCTTTACCATGGATCCCCCTAAACAGAGTCTTATATTGTGCACACACAAGGTTGTAAGAGCCTCAATTACTATAAATCTTTAAGTTTTGCTGAAACTGTTCCATGGAATCCTAGTCTCATCTATGCGTTTCATTGGATACCCCAATTCTTCTCTCAGCGAGGACTCTTACTTTATGGAAAACACATATGATATAGATTGTATATTTTCAAGATACATTGGGGTTTATTTACAAAAATTGTGCAAAATGAGTGCAAAATCTGATGCAGCAGTGCAGAGAAACCAATCAGCTTCCAGGATTTATTGCCAAAGCTTAATAGAACAAGCTGACGTTAGAAGCCGATTGGTTACCATGCACAGCTGCACCGGATTTCGCACTCTCCAGTTTTAGGAAATCAAGCCATCGTTACCATGTATTGTGCGTAATATGCTTTTATTGTATCTAAAGATTTTCTCCTGTCCTCCAGAAGAAGCTACGTATTCCACGAAATGTGTAGAGGAAACTAGGACTGCCGCAACAGTCTTAACAAGGCTCAGCGATTGATAGTAATTGAGACCTTAGAGCCTTGTTTGTGTGTAAGACACTGTTTAGGGGTTTCCATGATAAAGGAGGGCTTGAAATATATTATCTTTTAAAAAACCTATGTGTGAAGGGTTAATGATGTTTCTTTGCTGTTTCTATTTTGTATGGTTCCATCTCGTATCTATTTATCTGAGTTTGACATGGAATGTGTTTACTTGCTAGAAATGTTTAGGCTAATAGATTATTGTTGCTGGTTTAGAGCCGGTTCACACAGGGGCAACGCGACTCTGGCCGCGACTTTGCGAGGCGACCTGGACACAACCTGAGCGCACACCACAGCGCGGCTTGGGGCGACTTACAAGGCAACTTCAAGTCGCCTCCAGGACAGGCGACTTTCCAGTGGCCAATCAAACAACAATCAGCTCTGTGGGAGGGAGGGGGGGGGGTTTGCCTGAGAAAACAATTTTCTCTTCCTGTATTGTTGCTTCAGTTAAGACACGATCCGACTTTGGAGGTGACTTTCATTGAAATCAATGGGTACAAGTCACCTAGAAGTCGGATTGAAGTAGTACAGGAACCTTTTCTGAAGTCGGAGCGACTTCAGTAGTGTGCATTAAGACGGGTATCATTGACTAACATGGAATTTGACATGTTGCGCGACTTGGGGAGACTTGGGGCGACCAAGGGCGACTTCAAGTCAGATCCAAAGTTGCCCCTGTGTGAATGGGCTCTTATTGTGAGAACATTCTAGTTTGTACCTTTTTACCGAAAATATTATGAGACTGCTCGTTATATGGAGATAAACTCCCTTTCTTAGAATTGCCATCCTTTTTCTCTGTAACCAAACCCTAATGTATTGAAATCCATCCTTCTTTTGTTTTGTATAAAACCAAGGGTTATCCCCCTTAATAAATGAACAGATCTTTGACCTCATCTAGTGTGCCTGTCATTCTGTGTTCCCGGGATCCTGAGTGGGACCTAGCCAGCCGTCCGGTTCAAGTCCCCATCAATGTGCTGCTTCTATATGTGTATATTTAAATTAAAATAATTGTCTCTGGATATTTCGGCATAGTCCTTGGGTACCTCAAAAGCCCACAAACATAGATATATGTATTTCTCTCATGGTTCCTAACATGGTAAGGTAAACTTGTCACCAACCTATATGATTCAAACTAAAGATACGATGGAAACGTTGAAGAAGAAGATGTTATCTTCAGTGGAAAGAAAAAACGATCATCGTGCAAAAGTTGACTTTTCTAGTATAAGTTACGATTGGCCCTATCTCTTCCCTTGTCTTGATTGGTCATTAAAGCTAAAGTTTAAAATGATAAATCATGTTTTTTTTGTTTTTTTTTTATTTCTTTTAGTTTTGGATAAAGTGGAGAAGGGTTGGAGCCCCTGTCAGCTTGCTTGAAGAAAAATCCAGCACTCACCACTTTTATGAGGTCATCATCCAAAGGTTACAAAAATGTTTTGGGGCTGTTGTGGTTTCCAAGGTGACAAGCATGATCCCTTTGCTTGTTAAAAAAGGATCCACTACAGTCCTGAAACATCGGTGTATTAGGCTTGATTCTACTTTCTGTAAACTTTAGATGAGTGTAGGCAGGTGTAGTTAGTCATTTTGCCACTAGGTGGCTCTGTACGAGAATAGTGTCTGGTTACAACAGACACTGTCGTTGGGTGCTAGGAACCCTCTTATGTGGAGCCATCCTGCAGTGATGTCATGGGTGAGTCAGTGCCCAGTTTAGCCAGGTTGGTTGGTCATCATCTTGTGGAGACCCTATATAGGGCAGGAGGGCAGGTAGGAGTATACTTGCACCCAAAAGAGCCGGCTGTGGACTTTCTGACCCTTATGGAGGTGGGGGATATGGTGGGTTGCGAAAGACCTTTTAGGCCAGGCCAAGAGTTCCCTGAGTGAAGCTATCCTCCTAGAGGGTCCCAGGAGAGGTAGACTTATGGAGGTGGTGCCAACAGAGAGCCCGGACCTGTGAGTATTAATGACCCCATGTGGAAGGACAGACTGTTAAAGGGTGATGGCTCTGAAGAGTACTGCATATGCTTTCACATGTGACTTCTGCAGTTCGTCCACTAAATGTAATTGAATGTGTAATGTCAAGTGACTCCGGAATGTAGGTCAATGTGATGTGACTGTTATTTTCAGAATTCCATCAGGAAAGTTCAGCAATTATACTCATATGTGTGGACATTCCTTCCTTTGGGGATGTGAAGGTCAACAACCTGGAATGCCGTGTGAAGGCCTCTGGCATGGAGTGGTGTACAATATGGTGGAAGGTTCAGCCCCAGCAGAAAGGCCAGTGTTCTAGGAGGACAGGAGTGGGGGAAGGGACTCTTGGTGCCAAGTCTAGCCAATCACAATGTCTCTCTTACATGATGATCTCATAAAAGTATTTTTAAGTTTATTCTTCAAGCAAAATGATATATGATATCAATGAATAAAGGAAAAGGTAGGGACTTGTGCCAAACAAGTGAGAAACCAAATATTATATACAAAAAATCCTCCCGCCATAAAAACATCAGTGTGTATCTGGTGTGTATAAGGCAAACACAGTCTATGGCAGACATTGAAGTGAAGTATAGTGGATTCAGCCACACATTTGTCTTGAATGTCCATCCGTGCATTTTCCTCTCAGGGGTCTTTTTAACTATCCATCTTTTGGAACGGTGTCCTCCTGGATATAAAGTGTTTGAGATATACAATCCCACCTTCTTCGCCCATAAGTGTAGGGCTTGTGGGCAACTTTACAGGTTCCGACCCTGGGTTGGAGGGTTATTGTCATGTACCTGGTGGAGATGGAGCTCTAGAGGGGCTTCTCTTGAACCTCCTGTCCAACACCCCTGGTAGAGCTGACGGGGAGTGTAGGACACAGAGTGGCACGTGGGCAGGCCAACTGGCGCCAGCTGAGGCTTGAAAGGGAACCGATGGCCGTAGACCACCAGATAGGCACCTGGAACTACGTAATGCTGGATCAGTAGACAGGAGCGTAGCCGGAACATAAGCCAGGGGGTCATCAACAGCTGGGCAATGCAGGTACAGGAACGTGAGGCTAAAGCAGGAACAGGATGCAAGCAGAAGTCGGTACACAATCGGGCAGCATGGTACAGGAGCATGAGACAAGAGCAGAGTCAAACACAGGCCAAAGTCACAGGTAGGCAGGCAGAAGTCCAGAGGAGGTTTGAGATCAAGCCAGGTCAAGCAAAGGAAGCAAAGGAAGGAAGGAAGCAGATCTGGGCACAGGCAAACAGGAAAAAGCTCAAAGACCACTTTGCAATGTGTTCATGTCATTTCTTGGTTTAAATAGGCAGTTTGGCGCCAGTGAGTGCACTGTGTGCGCGTGCGCACGTGTAATTGTGCATGCACGAATGCATATTTCTTCTTGTAGAAACAAAGAAGAGAGCAGTGCCATCTAAGTGTGATAAAATCATTTTAATATATGACAGATGATTTTAAACTCACAAGATTGTAGAGATTACTGAAATGGTATAGGAAGTTCATCCACTCCTGGGGGAAGGCGGTCGGCTCGCAGGTGGAGACGCAGGTGATGTTCCCGGCTGCGCTGGTGGCTCCCAACGCTTCTTGGTTCTCAGATTCGACTCAGGGGCGACTGGACACGTCACTTCCAGATGATGAGAGAGTGGGGAGGAGCGCGGGTTTGGAACATGCGTGCTCCTTCATCAGGCCATAGTTTGGAGAGGTTTTTATAGTCCATTCAGCCAGGGGATGTTGATGTGGTGCCATGGCAACTGCTCATGGGAAGGGCTTCTGATTACAGAATGGGCACTGGTGTGTCAGGCTGGATTGGACTGATCAAGCTCATGTGAACAAAGATGAGCTTTTTTTACATAGCAATGAAGATAATGCAGGGGTAGAAGAGAAGGGGGGAGTTGATAAAATACTTTTTGTTATATAACAAGAAAGAATTAAAAATTCTATGAACTGGAAGCAGCTGAAATGGGAGATAGGTGAACTGAGGTAAAGAAAAAGTATATAACTAAACGAGTAAAGGTTAAAATTAAAAATGGACATGAAGATAAAGGATAAAAATAAAATAAAAATAAAAATAATAATAATCATAATAAAAATAAAATAAAAATAAAATTGAAAATGAAATGGCTTTAGGAATAGATAATGATGCATAAAATGAAGTGGAACAGTGATGGGAAGAATATATATGTATGTGAAGAGATTATTTTCCATTAAAATAGTAATGGTAAGGAAAAAATGAGGAGGGAAAGAACGAGAGAAAGAGAAGAAAAATAAATGGAGCAAGAAAAAGTGAAAAGGGAAGAGCGAAAAAGAGAGGGTAGTATAAATGGATGCAAGGATGAGATTTAATTTTTATTTTTTGTTTTTGGGGAAATGCATAATGATAGAACTGGGAAAGAGGTTTAAAGCAAATAATTGCTGAGAGGGGGAAGGGAGGGGGGGAATGTCAAAATGGGGAAGGGGGGGTGGGGGGAAGTGGAGGGGGAAAGAAGAGCGGCTGGAGCTGTGATGAGGGAATGGTACGGTGGTACCAAGAGACATGCTTGGGATGAAGGGTGCGAGTGTTGGTGGGAGAGGAGGGGGGGGGGGGTGATGGAGAGCGTACTTACTATTGATGAATGTCTAAGAGGGGAAAGACCGTAAGGGTCATGGACCTAAAATGATTAGTGACAAATCATAACATATGTTTAGGCAACGAACAAAACAAGATTTCAAAAAAGAGAGAGAACAAAAAAAATATATATATATCTAAATGTTACTTGTCTTTTTGAGAGGGAAGGAAGAATACTTGCTGAACAAGAATTTAGAGTAAAGGGTTCATTTCCAGCTTCTCGTTCAACACACCCGGCGTAAGGACATCTAGTCTGTAAATCCAGTAGGACTTCCGTGCGCACAGGCGTTTGTAGCGTTCTGCTGCTGGAAAAGTATTGTGTATGGCTTTTGATTACCCAAACTTTTGGATCATGAGAGGAATGTTTATGATGAATTAGGAAATGTTTGGGGACACTATGTCTATCTGACCCTGCCTCCACTAGATGCATGTGTTCCCCAAATCTTTTTCGTAGTGTATGAATCATTCAGCCTACATATAATAGGCCTCATGGACAGGACAGGCAATATATAACGAACTCGGATGAGCATGTGTAAAAATCAGATAGGGAATATGTTTTTCCTTTAGAGTGGAATTATTTTTTGTCTGTGATTGACATGTGAGCGAGTCAGGCATAGGGGCTTACGGCATTGGCACATGCCTCGGATATTGAAAATCATAAATGGAGCACTAGTGGAGGGTGGATTTGATTTAATTTTGCTGGGGGCAATTCTGTTTTTTAGGTTCCTGGCACGTCTATATGAGATGAGGGGTCGTGCTGTGATGGTAGATTTGACGTGTGGGTCTTCTTGTAAAATGGACCAATGTTTTTGGAAGATTCGTTCCATATTTTTGAATTTGGTGTGGAAGTTGGTTGTGAATCTCAACGGTTGTGTGGGAGGGTTAGTCTTATTATATTTGTCTGTTATGTTGTGTTGTCTGGAAAACATGAATGCTTCATCTATGAGGGTGGGTGGGTAACCTTTCTCTGGGAAATTTTGTTTGAGAAGTTGGCCATGGGTGGCATAGTCTTCATCTCTGGTACAATTATGTTTAAGACGACAGTATTGGCTTTTGAGAATTTTTTTAATCCAGCGTGGGTGGTGAAAGCTTTTGTAGTGTATGAGTTTCCTGCGGTGGGTTTTGTCTAATTTTTTGATTGTATGATTCCATTATCATGACTAAGGGTGAAGAAAAGCTAGGGAATTTTCGTCACAGACTGAGGTGAACGAGAGACCCATGTCGTTGGCATTGCAATGAGCTACGAATTGTTGGACTAGGGGTTACAGACTGTCCCAAATGATGACGACATCATCAATGTAGCGGCCATAAAAAATCAGGTGTGAAGTGAAGGGATTATTATTCCAGATGTATTGATCCCTACAGGCCTATGGTGAGGTTGGCATAGCTGGGGGCAAAATTTGCCCCCATTGCTGTGCCATGGGTCTGTAGGTGGAAGTCACCATTGAATTAAAAATTTTATTTTATTTTTATTTGTATTATTATTATTATTATTATTTTTACTTTTATTTTTATTTTATTTTTATTCTTTATCTTCATGTCCATTTTTATTTTTAATTTTAACCTTTACTCATTTAGTTATGTACTTTTTTATTTTCCTCAGTTCACCTATATCCCATTTCAGCTGCTTCCAGGTCATAAAATTTTTAATTCTTTCTTGTTATATATAAAAAAGTATTATATCAACCCCCCCTTCTCTTCTACCCCTGCATTATCTCCATTGCTATGTAAAAAAAGCTCATCTTTGGTCACATGAGCTTGATTAGTCCAGTCCAGCCTGACACACCAGTGCCCATTCTGTAAGCAAAAGCCCTTCCCACGAGCGGTTACCATGGCACCACATCAACATCCCCTGGCTGAATGGACTATATAATCCAAACATGGCCACAACTATGGCCTGATGAAGGAGCACGCATGTTCCAAACATGCGCTCCTTCCCACTCTCTCATCATCCGGAAGTGACTTGTCCAGCCACCCCTGAGCAGAATCTGAGAACCAGGAAGCGTTGGGAGCCACCAGCACAGCCAGGAACATCACCTGCCTCTCCACCTGCGAGCCGACCGCCTTCCCCCAGGAGTGGATGAACTTCCTATACCATTTCACATGCACTGTAATCTCTACAATCTTGTGAGTTTAAAATCATCTGTCCTATATTCAAATGTTTTTATCACACTGTACTTAGATGGTGCTGCTCTCTTCTTTGTTTCTTACTATCTACAGAGCCCCTTCTAGCTTGTTATGAGCCGGCAGCCATCCAGAGTCAGCCCATCTGTGACCATCTACACACCTCTTGCTGCATTTGAACTCTCATGCATGGTCTCCCCACTATAGAGAGTATATTCTTCTTGTGCCCATGCATTTTCGCCAATACGTGTCGGTTAACTGGCTTTCTCTTATGGGCCGTACAAACAATAGGATTTTCCGACAACAAATGCTGCATGTGAACCTGTTGTCGGAAAGTCCACCGTGTGTAGGATAGAACATTTGTTGTCTGAATTTCTGTCAACAAATGTTTGAGAGCAGGTTCTCAAATTTTCCGACAACAAGGAAATTCTGATAGTGTGTACACAATTCCAACGCACAAAGTGCCACGCATGCTCAGAATCAAGCAGAAGAGCCACACTGGCTATTGAACTTAATTTTTCTCGGCTCGTCGTACGTGTTGTACATCACCGCATTCTTGACGTTCGGAATTTCCGACAACATTTTGTGTGAACGTGTGTATGCAAGGCAAGTTTGAGCCAACATCCGTCGGAAAAAATCCACAGTTTTGTTTTCGGAAAATCCGATCGTGTTTACATAGCCTTACGGTTAAGCTTAGACCTGAAGAACCATATGTAGTGAAACGCGTAGGTTGTCACACGCTTGCTATAACTATGTACATTTGTCTGATTGTTTTGTACTGTTGATTTTAATCTAGATGGCATCTTTTAACAAGATACAATAAAACTGATGTTTTTATGACATGAGGGTTTTTTCATATATATTATTTGGTTTCTCACTTGCTTGGCACATTTAAAGTCTCTTCCCCGGTGAAGCAATAGCCTTGTAACGGTTGGATCCCGGCCTTCCTTCATTAGGGGAATATACATTGTATGGAATTATATACGATATCACAGTTATCCCCACACTCTTCAACTATTGGGGGTGATGGTTTGGCTCTGGATGGATTTATCTGCGGCTGCTTATTGGTGGAGAGATTCACACCTTATGTGACCATTGTCATTGGGACATCAAGTGAAGGAAAGTTCATCAGGTTGTACATTTGTTACTTCTCAAACTTCTCAATTCCCGAGAGATTTCCTCTCATTTCCTTTTGTGTCTACAGCACAGGAAGTGAAGGGAAATCTCCTCAGCAGGACACAGGGAGCAAACATCTACCCGATGGGATCTTATAGTAGATTTAAAGACAAAATCATTATTTTTTCATTTGATATAAACTGAGTAATAATGTGGGAAGTTATGTGTTGTTGTAAGGATGATGACCGCCCCTCCAGGCTGTACGGAATCTCCGGTACTGAAGGCATTCCAATGCTCACCCCTCTCCTGTTGAACAATATGGTGGTGACCATGCCTGACTCTCTGCAATGCTGCAGTATAAAGACACATCGGTGAAACTCAAAACAAATCTTTACAGTCGGTGTTATAGAAAATCAACACTGGAAAACAGGAAAAAAAAAACTTCGACAACCCGTGATTGTCAACTATTTGTTCCACCATATGGGGAAACGCTTGGTGTGATTTGAATAGCGTCGTACACATCACGCAATGGACCATGCAGCATGGAGATGGCCAAAGAGCTGTCAAGTATATGTTACGGCATATGGTGGTAAAAAATAACAGATTATGTTTTTTAGAATTGTGGCTTTTATCCAAATCTGTATTATTAGAGAACGTTAAAGAAATATAATTACGGCATCAAACGCAATGCGATGGACTGCGGGTCCTTCTCTACAGTAAAAAATACCTTTTATTTCCCAAGGTTGGATCTAACTGTCAAGACAGAAGGGTTAATTTACTAAGGTCTAATAATTCACTTTGCAAGGGCATTTTCTCCAGAGCTTAGGCCTCATTTAGAACTGTGCTGGGGAGGGGGGGGCAGTAAAAACACAGCCTCAGCCTCTCCCCCTTAAGCTGCAAAGGCAAGAGATGGGAGTGTGCACATGCTTTGCATCACACCATGTAATATATTTTCCCTCATCACATTTGGTGGGCATTACCGTCCAATGAAAGCAACCCATTCAACTGAAACAGGAAAACTGTCACATGATAGCAGGCCGCCGGCACCAATTAATTATCAATCATTATAAATTAATTATCATGTAACAAAGAGGCGGGGATGCTGGTGACATCATTTACAAGTAACAAAGGGGAGGGGATGCTGGTGATGTCATTGACATGTAACAAAGGGGCGGGGATGCTGGTGACATCACTGACATGTAACAAAGAGGCATGGACACTGGTGACATCATTGAACTGTAACAAAGGGGCGGGGATGTTGGTGACATCATTGAACTGTAACAAAGGGGCGGGGATGTTGGTGACATCATTGAACTGTGACAAATGGGTGGGGATGCTGGTGACATAATTGACATGTAACAAAGGGGCGGGGATGCACGTGACATCACTGACATGTAACAAAGGGAGCGTGGATGCTGGTGACATCATTGAACTGTAACAAAGGGGCGGGGATGCTGGTGACATAACTGACATGTAACAAAGAGGCATAAATACTGGTGACATCATTGACATGTATCAAAGGGGCGGGGATGCTGGTGACATCATTGAACTGTAAGGAAGGGGCGGGGATGCTGGTGACATCACTGACATGTAGCTAAGAGGCATAAATACTGGTGACATCATTGACATGTAACAAAGGGGCGGGGATGCTGGTGACATCACTGACATGTAGCTAAGAGGCATAAATACTGGTGACATCATTGACATGTAACAAAGGGGAGGGGATGCTGGTGACATCATTGAACTGTAACAAAGGGGCGGGGATGCTGGTGACATCATTGACATGTAACAAAGGGGAGGGGATGCTGGTGACATCATTGAACTGTAACAAAGGGGCAGGGATGCAGGTGACATAATTGACATGTAACAAAGGGGCGGGGATGCTGGTGAAATCATTGACATGTAACAAAGGGGAGGGGATGCTGGTAATATCGTTGAACTGTAACAAAGGGGCGGGGTTGCTGGTGACATCATTGACATGTAACAAAGGGGCGGGGATGCTGGTGACATCACTGACATGTAGCAAAGAGGCATAAATGCTGGTGACATCATTGACATGTAACAAAGGGGCGGGGATGCTGGTGACATCAGTGAACTGTAACAAAGGGGCGGGGATGCTGGTGACATCATTGACATGTAACAAAGGGGCGGGGATGCTGGTGACATCATTGACATGTAACAAAGGGGCGGGGATGCTGGTGACATCACTGACATGTATCAAAGGGGAGGGGATGCTGGTGACATCACTGACATGTATCAAAGGGGAGGGGATGCTGGTGACATCACTGACATGTATCAAAGGGGCGGGGATGCTGGTGACATCACTGACATGTATCAAAGGGGAGGGGATGCTGGTGACATCATTGACATGTAACAAAGGGGCGGGGATGCTGGTGACACCATTGACATGAACCAAAGAGGCGTGGATGCTGGTGACATCACTGACATGTAACAAAGGGGCGGGGATGCTGGTGACATCACTGACATGTAACAAAGGGACGGGGATGCTGGTGACATCACTGACATGTATCAAAGGGGAGGGGATGCTGGTGACATCATTGACATGTAACAAAGGGGCGGGGATGCTGGTGACACCATTGACATGAACCAAAGAGGCGTGGATGCTGGTGACATCACTGACATGTAACAAAGGGGTGGGGATGCTGGTGACATCATTGACATGTATCAAAGGGGAGGGGATGCTGGTGACATCATTGACATGTAACAAAGGGGCGGGGATGCTGGTGACATCATTGACATGTATCAAAGGGGCGGGGATGCTAGTTACATTATTGATATGTAACAAAGGGGCGGGATGCTGGTGACATAATTGACATGTAACAAAGGGGTGGGGATTCTAGTGACATCATTGACATGTAACAAAGGGGCGGGGATGCTGGTGACATAATTGACATGTAACAAAGGGGTGGGGATTCTAGTGACATCATTGACATGTAACAAAGGGGCGGGGATGCTGGTGACATCATTGACATGTAACAAAGGGGCGGGGATGCTGGTGACATCACTGACATGTAACAAAGGGGCGGGGATGCTAGTGACATCATTGACATCTAAGAAAGCGGAGGGGATGCTGGTGACATCATTGACATGTAACAAAGGGGTGGGGATGCTGGTGACATCATTGACATGTAACAAAGGGGTGGGGATTCTAGTGACATCATTGACATGTAACAAAGGGGCGGGGATGCTGGTGACATCATTGACATGTAACAAAGGGGCGGGGATGCTGGTGACATCATTGACATGTAACAAAGGGGCGGGGATGCTGGTGACATAATTGACATGTAACAAAGGGGTGGGGATTCTAGTGACATCATTGACATGTAACAAAGGGGCGGGGATGCTGGTGACATCATTGACATGTAACAAAGGGGCGGGGATGCTGGTGACATCACTGACATGTAACAAAGGGGCAGGGATGCTGGTGACATCATTGACATGAACCAAAGAGGCGTGGATGCTGGTGACATCATTGAACTGTGACAAAGGGGCGGGGATGCTGGTGACATAATTGACATGTAACAAAGGGGAGTGGTTGCTTGTATCATCACTGACATGTAACAAAGGGGCGGGGATACTGGTGACATCATTGACCTATGACCAAACCTTAGCTCATCCATACACAGGGCAGCAATGGACAGCTCAAAAGGGAGCAAATGAAAGTCCATTGTTGGGTTTCCTTGCACTTTAAATGTTTTTATATATGTTGGAGTTGCACTGATTACATTAAATAAGGTTTTAGAACTTCTCATTTCGGCTAAACTTTTTCCCTAATTGTAAATCGAATAACTTTTGGCTGTGTTCTGACTCCCAGTGTTCCCCACCACCATGGGCATGGTATGGCCAGGACAGGTGGTAATGATTCCCATCTAGCAGAAGCCAGCTTCAGAACCCTAGTTACTGTCATTTATCATTCCTCTTGCCTGTCACTGGGAGCCTCAGCGATCTTTCATTACCTAGCCGCAGATATTCAATTAAATTTTGATAATGACAGCATGTTGACATGGTTAAACACACACACAAGCTGGAGAAATGGCTTTGAAGTGTTCACAGCTGAGCCCAGGCATCTAGTCAGCCTTGTCAGCCCCGGAATATCTTTACATATCAACAATGTTACAGCAGCCATGGGGAATACTATCATTTTTCACCATAAACGCTGAGGCTGGAGAGAGCGGGAGGAAGCCGAGAGCTTCAAACATGAATAAATTAACGGCAGACAATGAAAAGTCTACCACCGAAGTGACAGGAGCAGAAAGCAGCTGCTAGAAGAAGACCGGCTGTAGACCTGGTGTGGAGGGATCCCTGATGGCAATGCGGAGAAAAGGCCGAGAGCACAGAGGGGAAATAACATGGACTCCAGTATTATAAAGAGGACCATTCACCATGGTGGGATAAATAAAACACTTTAACCAAATATGATCTCATCCTAAAGTATTATCGGGGGGCTCCACATCTGACTTCTTTTAGTGGACTATTGGTACCATGAAGATGTTTACTCGAAATGTGAGGTCTTGTGAACCTAATGGGGGCCATACACACGCAGCACCCCCTGGGTACATAGTTTTAGTGTAGGTATATTTAATTAGGCTCCACTGTAGCCGGGTTAATTTGTTGTTAGCTGGCAGACTCTGAGGGCCGAGTCTCTGTTGTCTCCCCCTGGCTTCTAGAATCTTCCAGAAGGTTCCAAAACTTAGAGGGTGGAGGGGCAGAGAGAAAGGCCTGAATATTTGTGGGATCTCTACCAATTGCTGGGTGAGGATGACCCAGAACGTGGAGAGATGGCCCATAAATATTCTGAAGCCTGGCCATTAAAAGAGGGAGTCCAGGATCCAAAGGCCTGGATGGGCTCTTGTGCTGGAGTCCTCTGCTTCCAGGTGGAAGATGCCAGCTAGAGGGAGAAAGAGAGATGGTGTGCTGAGAGAGAGGAGGAAGGAGGCTGAGAGGAACTCTTACCTCCTCCAGCCTATGACAGGCTTGCTGAGACACCCTGGAAGCAAGTGGGACCTGTTCAGCAGGAGGCCTGACTAGAAGTTACAGTTTTTACTGCAGGAGTTTAAGGGACTGAGTGAGTAACCTCTGCCTATTCACCACCCAAAGCCTATAGGGGAAAAATAGCCAGGTGCAATACCCAGCTAGCTATTCGGGAGGCATAGCTACTGCCAAACTTCACCCCCTGCTTGGGAGAATCCTTTGGTAATGTGCCAGTACTGGGATCAGTATTGGAAGTGCGTTGCCAGTCTGTTGTAAGTAGTTTCCCCTGGGAAACTGGACATTTGTGCTAAGAAGACAGTGTACAGTTGTCCTCAACGTTCCTCTACAAGTTCCCATTGTAAGGTTTCCCTTCTGCTTTCTTTGTTAGAAATGTAGCACACCTATGACATCTCAAAGGCAGGATGAAACCTTCAGAGCAAGGTGTAGGCTAGCATTTCACCCCCAGGGCTGAGTCCATGGCTAGAATGGGGTATCAAGAAAGGATATTGGGCACCATTCATTTTTTATTGCAGAATGGATAAGGAGGTGAGGGGTCCCAGATACTGTAGCAGATCACTTACAGACTTCCCAGATCAATGTCCAGCTTCACAGTGTCAGAACCTTTGAGCTGACCTGGCAACACTGTAAGCACGTTCCCAAATTTCAGTGCATCCTCCAAGTGAGTCACCAGGCCCTTCTGGGAGACCGGCCTTCTTCCTGGCTCTCTCTTGCAATGGGCCTCCTCCTTGGCACAGCTTCCGCCAGACCAGGAAGCTTTAGGGTGACTTCAGCACATGTCAGACCCCGAAACAGACTATAAGTCCTAACAGAAGAGCTCCATCCAGTGCCATCCCCCTAGGCCTCAGCCCAGGGGAAGAGAGAGAGAGAGCACATGGCCTGTCCCAAATGTTTATATCCTCCCCCAGCAGGCACCAGTTGCATAAACCTCCTACTGGATTGGCTGAAATATAAATATTCATAACTTAGTTTTGTTTGTGAAATCTCATATTATGACCAGTGACACCGGTGACGTCTACTGGCCACAGTGAGACATCACAAGCCAACTTCAGCTTAGGGAAACACCAGGTGAAAAACTAAACAATCAGTCTGAGATAACTGCAGCCCAGCCAAAAAGGACATTGATGTAGTAGCCCCGGTTTAGGACACGGGGGCTGCAGAAACAAAACCAAAAGTTCAATTTGTACCCAATTTTAGACTAAAAAGTTATGGCTTTAGATGCACTTTATATACAAATGTGTTACAATGTTGCACCAACCGCAACAAATATAACAAAGTGACAAAAGTTATTTAACTCTGCTACTGTATATGGTATGTGGTCTGCACAAACGTACTTCGATCCGTCTCTAGGTTCACACTACTGCATGTCGATAACGTGCGAAAAACCGCACACTTTGCTGGCTTGCACAGAATAAAGCTGGCCTTTAGCAGACGCATGGCAGTGCCATTAACTGTTAATGGTATCTCCATACATCTGCTAACACCATAGGGTTCAGCGTGGTGCATTTCTGAAGAAGGGTATGAGACTTCTTTTCCATGTTTTTCGCTCCTAGCGCAGTCCACTGAAATGAATAGATTGCCCTACGCACAACAAGTGGGAAAGCATGGAATATGCATGAAAACACGCACTTTATTGCACCTGCATGGTATGCACCTGGCCTAGGTCGGAGCAGTACTTCACTGCAAACTATTAGCAACAAATGAATCCAAAGACCTAATTCAGGTCTGACAGCTACAACCACATTTGGCCTCTTCAATAAGAAGGTCAACACTACTTTTTCATGGATCCCAAAGTCTTCTCGGTGATCCTCACTGAGTCTAGTTGATGAAGTTGGTTTGTATTTCTTCAATGTGAGCAGCATTTAGGACAGAGTGATGTTGGTTCTTTGGGGTTAAGTTTGATGCTGAAGGTTACCATTGTAAGGGATACCGAATGCAGGTATCCAGCAGGGATGACCAAATCAGCGGGCTACAAGGAATCAGGAACAAGGCCAAGTATGATTAAATAAAGTTTATTAACATTATTAACTTCCTACCAACACCAACAAATCATAAACAATGTAAAAGTGAAAAACAAATGGAAACCCAGAACAACATTCTAACTACAAATGCTATGTACAAAACAGAGGGAACTCACATGAACAAGGCAGGATCAGGGCCGGGACAGGAAACAAGGGAGACTGAGCAGGATATAGGATACTGGGTGCTGGGTACAGGATACTGGGTGCTGGGTACAGGATACTGGGAGCAGGGTACAGGATACTGAGAGCAGGGTACAGGATACTGGGAGCAGCGTATAGGATACTGGGAGCAGGGCACAGGATACTGGGAGCAGGGAATGGGATACTGGGCGCAGAATACAGGGTACTGGGAGCAGGATACAGGGTACTGGGAGCAGGATACAGGGTACTGGGAGCAGGATACAGGATACTGGGAGCAGGGTATAGGATACTGGGATCAGGGAACAGGATACTGGGAGCAGGGAATGGGATACTGGGTGCAGAATACAGGGTACTGGGAGCAGGGCACAGGATACTGGGAGCAGGGAATGGGATACTGGGTGCAGAATACAGGGTACTGGGAGCAGGATACAGGGTACTGGGAGCAGGATACAGGGTACTGGGAGCAGGATACAGGATACTGGGAGCAGGGTATAGGATACTGGGATCAGGGAACAGGATACTGGGTGCAGGGTACAGGATACTTGGAGCAGGGCACAGGATACTGGAAGCAGGGCACAGGATACTGGGAGCAGGATACAGGATACTTGGAGCAGGGCACAGGATACTGGAAGCAGGGCACAGGATACTTGGAGCAGGGTACAGGATACTGGGAGTAGGGTACAGGATACTTGGAGCAGGGCACAGGATACTGGGAGCAGGGAATGGGATACTGGGTGCAGGATACAGGGTACTGGGAGCAGGATACAGGGTACTGGGAGCAGGATACAGGATACTGGGAGCAGGGTACAGGATACTGGGTGCAGGGTACAGGATACTGGGAGTAGGGTACAGGATACTGGGAGCAGGGTACAGGATACTGGGAGCAGGGTACCAGATACTGGGAGCAGGATACAGGATACTTGGAGCAGGGCACAAGATACTGGGAGCAGGGTACAGGATACTGGGAGCAGGGTACAGGATACTTGGAGCAGGGTACAGGATACTGGGATCAGGGAACAGGATACTTGGAGCAGGGTACAAGATACCTGGAGCAGGGCACAGGATACTGGAAGCAGGGCACAGGATACTTGGAGCAGGGTACAGGATACTGGGAGCAGGGTACAGGATACTTGGAGCAGGGTACAGGATACTGGGAGCAGGGTACAAGATACTGGGAGCAGGATACAGGATACTTGGAGCAGGGCACAGGATACTGGGAGCAGGGTACAGGATACTGGGAGCAGGGTACAGGATACTTGGAGCAGGGCACAGGATACTGGGAGCAGGGTACAGGATACTGGGAGCAGGGTACAGGATACTTGGAGCAGGGCACAGGATACTGGGAGCAGGGTACAGGATACTTGGAGCAGGGCACAGGATACTGGGAGCAGGGCACAGGATACTGGGAGCAGGATACAGGATACTTGGAGCAGGGTACAGGATACTGGGAGCAGGGTACAGGATACTGGGAGCAGGGTACAGGATACTTGGAGCAGGGCACAGGATACTGGGAGCAGGGTACAGGATACTGGGAGCAGGGTACAGGATACTTGGAGCAGGGTACAGGATACTGGGAGCAGGGTACAGGATACTTGGAGCAGGGTACAGGATACTTGGAGCAGGGCACAGGATACTGGGAGCAGGGTACAGGATACTGGGAGCAGGGTACAGGATACTTGGAGCAGGGTACAGGATACTGGGAGCAGGGTACAGGATACTTGGAGCAGGGCACAGGATACTGGGAGCAGGGAATGGGATACTGGGAGCAGGATACAGGGTACTGGGAGCAGGATACAGTTTTTTTATTTGCACTAACATTCAAACTTTTAGTCTTTGGAGGGTGTAGCCCTTCTTCTAAGGTTCAAGCCGTGCTGAGTACTGTTCAGACTTTAGAAGAATGAGGATACATCCCAAGAGCTTGTCCTGAAAATGTGAATGTTATTACAAATAAAAAAATGGACCACATGCAGTACTAAATTGTTTTTACAAGTGCATTAATATGGCTGCAATCAGCTCAAACATGGTGAAGTACTCTGGGGTGTGGTAAACGAAAGTCCGAGGTGTTTGGTCCTAGAGGACTGGTCAGTGGCACAGCTCAAGGTGTCTACTGGAAAAGAGTAGAGGGAGGTCGGTTGATATAAAAATTGGCTCAAAGAAGAAAAATGGTTCAATCATAGGAAGACATAAAGATGGCAAATGACTTATATCTGTTGAGGCTACGGTCTTCCTAGGGAGTGGCGACACAACAATGTGGGTGGAGAAAAACATGTCTGCATGCAGGATGTGGGTGGTCACTCTGATTGCCATGGGGGTCCAAATCCTGGGTCCTAAAGTGGAACTTCACCCAAAAGGGGATGTTCCACACTCCCTCCCCCCTTTTCTGACCCGTTGGAATATTTTTCCAAGGGGGGGGGTACCTGTTCTTTAACAGGTACCCACTCCCAATTCTGATTGGATCATCACGGTGGATACACCGGAAGTTCTCTTGCCGCTTCGTCCACAGCCTTCTGGGACCTGTGACATATCCCCGAAGGCTATGGGATCATTCACAGGGTGCAGCATGGCTCCCGCATTGCACAGTGGGAAGCCAGCTGTGTAGCCAGGAGGAGTCACAGCCTGCTGTCCACATTGGGTTCTCTATGGGCTCTCTATGGGCAATCTATGGGCTCTCTATGTGCTCTCTATGGGCTCTCTATGGGCTCTCTATGTGCTCTCTATTGGCACTCTATGGGCTCTCTATGGGCTCTCTATGTGCTCTATATGGGCTCTCCATGTGCTCTCTATTGGCACTCTATGGGCTCTCTATGGGCTCTCTATGTGCTCTCTATGTGCTCTCCATGTGCTCTCTATGGGCAATCTATGGGCTCTCTATGTGCTCTCTATGGGCTCGCTATGGGCTCTCTATGGGCAATCTATGGGCTCTCTATGGGCTCTCTATGGGCAATCTATGTGCTCTCTATGTGCTCTCTATTGGCACTCTATGGGCTCTCTATGGGCTCTCTATGTGCTCTATATGGGCTCTCTATGTGCTCTCCATGTGCTCTCTATGGGCTCTCTATGTGCTCTCTATGGGCTCTCTAGGCGCTCTCTAGGCGCACTCTAGGCGCTCTCTATGGGCTCTCTATGTGCTCTCTATGGGCACTCTATGGGCTCTCTATGTGCTCTCTATGTGCTCTATATGGGCTCTCTATGTGCTCTCTATGTGCTCTCTATGGGCTCTCTATGTGCTCTCTATGGGCTCTCTATGGGCTCTCTATGGAGCTCTCTATGGGCACTCTATGTGCTCTCTATGGGCTCTGTATGGGCTCTCTATGTGCTCTCTATGGGCACTCTATGGGCTCTGTATGGGCTCTCTATGTGCTCTCTATGGGCTCTCTATGTGCTCTCTAGGCGCTCTCTATGGGCTCTCTATGTGCTCTCTATGGGTTCTCTATGGGCTCTCTATGGGCAATCTATGGGCTCTCTATGTGCTCTCTATGGGCTCTCTATGTGCTCTCTATGTGCTCTCTATGGGCTCTCTATGTGCTCTCTATGGGCTCTCTATGGGCTCTGTATGAGCTCGCTATGTGCTCTCTATGGGCTCTCTATGTGCTCTCTAGGCGCTCTCTATGGGCTCTCTATGTGCTCTCTATGGGCTCTCTATGGGCTCTCTATGGGCAATCTATGAGCTCTCTATGTGCTCTCTATGGGCTCGCTATGGGCTCTCTATGGGCAATCTATGGGCTCTCTATGGGCTCTCTATGGGCAATCTATGTGCTCTCTATGTGCTCTCTATTGGCACTCTATGGGCTCTCTATGGGCTCTCTATGTGCTCTATATGGGCTCTCTATGTGCTCTCCATGTGCTCTCTATGGGCTCTCTATGTGCTCTCTATGGGCTCTCTAGGCGCTCTCTAGGCGCACTCTAGGTGCTCTCTATGGGCTCTCTATGTGCTCTCTATGGGCACTCTATGGGCTCTCTATGTGCTCTCTATGGGCTCTCTATGGGCTCTCTATGGGCAATCTATGTGCTCTCTATGGGCAATCTATGCGCTCTCTATGGGCTCTCTATGTGCTCTCTATGGGCTCTCTATGTGCTCTCTATGGGCTCTCTATGTGCTCTCTATGGGCTCTCTAGGCGCTCTCTAGGTGCTCTCTAGGCGCTCCCTATGGGCTCTCTATGTGCTCTCTATGGGCACTCTATGGGCACTCTATGGGCTCTCTATGTGCTCTCTATGTGCACTCTATGTGCTCTCTATGGGCTCTCTATGGGCTCTCTATGTGCTCTCTATGAGCTCTCTATGTGCTCTCTATGGGCTCTCTATGGGCTCTCTATGTGCTCTCTATGGGCTCTCTATGTGCTCTCTATGTGCTCTCTATGGACTCTCTATGGGCTCTCTATGGGCTCTCTATGGGCTCTCTATGGGCTCTCTATGTGCTCTCTATGGGCTCTCTATGGGCTCTCTATGGGCTCCATGCTCTCTATGGGCACCAATCTAGATTTTTATAAATGGTCTCCATTAAAGAGAAGACGGGGGTCCCGCCCGCCGCTCTGCACACACCATTCACAAAGACAAACAAGTGTGTGTGATGCAAAATGGGGAGAGCATCCGACTGCCTGCGAGAAATGACATTTTTCACTCAAGAAGTAATCAGAAAAGTGGATTTGTTTCCCGGGGAGGTAGTAAGTGGGGATTGGTAAAAGAATTCAGATTGAAATTGAACAAGTTTCCCCGAGGAAATACACGGTCACCGGAGTCCGCGGGTTCTGTTCAAGCTTTACAACAAAATCACATTTATTTTGTGAGGTTAAAAAGAACCATTTCGGCTGCCGCCTCCCATCAAAGGCCCCGCAGATTGCTGCTCACATTTTTAAGTACGGCGGCAATTCTTTATAATAATGTTTTTATTCTTTTATTTTGCTTGATTCATACTCTTATTAACCCCTTCTTTTCAAAATGCCTCTTCAAGCTCTTATAAAAGTTTTACGAACTGGAAATGTCTTTACTTCTTGGAGATGGTTTGTGTCACTTCTCTGAATATAAAACTAACAAATTCATTGCAATGAGAATCACATAGACTTCTACTGCCGCCTACGAGTCCTACAAATACAGGAAACCCGGAGTGAGGAAGAAGACTCACCGGACACTTTATTAGGTCCCCCTTGATAGTAGCGGGTTGGACCCCCTTTATTAGGTCCCCTGTGACATGGTGCATTATCCTACTGGAAGGAGCCATCAGAAGATGGGGACACTGTAGTCATAAAGGGATGGACATGGTCAGCAACAATATTCATGTAGGCCGTGGTGATTAAGCCCCATCCCCCACACCATTACACCCCCACCACCAGCCTGAACCGGTGATACCCCATCCCCCACACCATTACACCCCCCACCACCAGCCTGAACCGGTGATACCCCATCCCCCACACCATTACACCCCCACCACCAGCCTGAACCGGTGATATCCCATCCCCCACACCATTACACCTCCACCACCAGCCTGAACCGGTGATACCCCATCCCCCACACCATTACACCCCCACCACCAGCCTGAACCGGTGATATCCCATCCCCCACACCATTACACCCCCACCACCAGCCTGAACCGGTGATATCCCATCCCCCACACCATTACACCTCCACCACCAGCCTGAACCGGTGATATCCCATCCCCCACACCATTACACCTCCACCACCAGCCTGAACCGGTGATATCCCATCCCCCACACCATTACACCCCCACCACCAGCCTGAACCGGTGATACCCCATCCCCCACACCATTACACCCCCCACCACCAGCCTGAACCGGTGATATCCCATCCCCCACACCATTACACCCCCACCACCAGCCTGAACCGGTGATATCCCATCCCCCACACCATTACACCCCCACCACCAGCCTGAACCGGTGATATCCCATCCCCCACACCATTACACCCCCCACCACCAGCCTGAACCGGTGATATCCCATCCCCCACACCATTACACCCCCACCACCAGCCTGAACCAGTGATATCCCATCCCCCACACCATTACACCCCCACCACCAGCCTGATATCCCATCCCCCACACCATTACACCCCCACCACCAGCCTGAACCGGTGATACCCCATCCCCCACACCATTACACCCCCCACCACCAGCCTGAACCGGTGATACCCCATCCCCCACACCATTACACCCCCACCACCAGCCTGAACCGGTGATATCCCATCCCCCACACCATTACACCTCCACCACCAGCCTGAACCGGTGATACCCCATCCCCCACACCATTACACCCCCACCACCAGCCTGAACCGGTGATATCCCATCCCCCACACCATTACACCCCCACCACCAGCCTGAACCGGTGATATCCCATCCCCCACACCATTACACCTCCACCACCAGCCTGAACCGGTGATATCCCATCCCCCACACCATTACACCTCCACCACCAGCCTGAACCGGTGATATCCCATCCCCCACACCATTACACCCCCACCACCAGCCTGAACCGGTGATACCCCATCCCCCACACCATTACACCCCCCACCACCAGCCTGAACCGGTGATATCCCATCCCCCACACCATTACACCCCCACCACCAGCCTGAACCGGTGATATCCCATCCCCCACACCATTACACCCCCACCACCAGCCTGAACCGGTGATATCCCATCCCCCACACCATTACACCCCCCACCACCAGCCTGAACCGGTGATATCCCATCCCCCACACCATTACACCCCCACCACCAGCCTGAACCGGTGATACCCCATCCCCCGCACCATTACACTCCCACCACCAGCCTGAACCGGTGATATCCCATCCCCCACACCATTACACCCCCACCACCAGCCTGAACCGGTGATATCCCATCCCCCACACCATTACACCCCCACCACCAGCCTGAACCGGTGATATCCCATCCCCCACACCATTACACCCCCACCACCAGCCTGAACCGGTGATACCCCATCCCCCACATCATTACACCCCCCACCACCAGACTGAACCGGTGATATCCCATCCCCCACACCATTACACCTCCACCACCAGCCTGAACCGGTGATATCCCATCCCCCACACCATTACACCACCACCACCAGCCTGAACCTGTGATATCCCATCCCCCACACCATTACACCCCCACCACCAGCCTGAACCGGTGATATCCCATCCCCCACACCATTACACCCCCACCACCAGCCTGAACCGGTGATATCCCATCCCCCACACCATTACACCCCCACCACCAGCCTGAACCGGTGATACCCCATCCCCCACACCATTACACCCCCACCACCAGCCTGAACCAGTGATGCAAGTCAGGATGGATCCATGCATCAAATTCTGACCCCACTATCTGAATGTCGCAGCTGAAATCCAGACAAATGGGGACCATTGATTTTTCAAGTTCAGGTTCATAGACTTCAATGGGGTTTGCGGCTCAGGTCTGAACTTTCTCCCTGTTCGGGAGCTCTGGTGCGAACTAAACCGGAGGGTGTTCAGCCCAACATTAGTTGCCAACCTTTGGCTTCTTCCTCAACTACGCTTCTACTTGGTCACAACCTGCAACCATTTGTTACCGACCTTTGGCTTGCTTACTGACTACTCTTCTACTTGATGCCTACCTGCTATATCTGCTACTGGTCACCCGGCTTGCTCACCTCTTGGTGGGGTGATCCTGAGGACTGCAACCTGGTAGTAACATGTAGAAAAACCTGTCTCCACCATCAGGAGCTCTGATGAAGGCCATTTAGTGCCTAGACCTTGCACCTCAGGTGAGACCTGCTTGTGTTCTTATCCAGCTGGTTATTGGGAGCCTCTCTATTGTTATAGCTATTGGTAACCGAGCCTGACCCCAGACTGTGACACCACATGTCCACAATATATCTGTGTAGGAATTTTCCAAGGGGAGCTTTGCATAGGACTAGTGTGTCCCCCTGCCATGGGCTCTGGCTCTGGGAGCCATCTTGGAGAGGTCTGTCTTGGAATTGGACACCAAGATCTTGTGCAATTAGATCTGTGTTCACACAGCCATTTTGGCGTGGACATGGTAAACAGACACCAAAGAGGGAAGTACTGCATGGGAACGCACAGAGGACAGCCTCCTTTATTTGAAGCTAAGAGATTGCATGCTGGGTCAGTGACATCACAAGGAGGCGGTGCCAGCAGGTGAAATCACCAGGTGGCTCTGCCCCTTACCTATTTAAGAACGGTCAGACAGCGGAGCAGGCAGTCGGTGGTTAGCCTTCATCGCGGGAGGAGCGTTTTCTTTTTTTTCCGGGTCTGGTGGTGTGGCAGGCGGCGTGATTAACGATGGATTTACATGGGGGGGGGGGGGGGGCACTGTTTTTTAGGTTTTAATAAAGAAATTGTCAAAAACTGTCTCTGGGTTTTTATTTTTTTTTTACACTTTTTTTTGAGAATACTCATCTACATGGGGGGCCTTGTATGATAAAGGAGGATGCTCACTCATCACTAAGGGTCTGTCATGGATTATGGGGGGACCCCACACAGTTTTTTTTTTAATTTTGGCATGGGGTGGGGCACGCCGTTTTTTTCTTGTTTTTTTCTATTGCCGGCAATGGCTTGCAGCAGGGAAAATAAAATGAAATGCCATTTTTTTATTTACAAATGTCAGTTTTGCTGCAGCAGGTTCTATACATGGTACAGATGCATTACTTTGCAGGCAGACTAAGGGGACCCCCCAGGCACTATATTTAAAGGAATTTTTCATTTGTATTGTTTCACTTTAAGCATCATTAAAATCACTGCTCCTTTAAAAACAATATTTAAAAAAAAAATTTGCACTGATACATATCACCCAGGGCAGTACCCGCTCCCCCATAACCCTTTTTATGTTCAATAACTTGCATATAAGCCTTCAAAATTGGCACTTTTGATATTTCATGTTCGGGTCCCGTAGACTTCAATAGAGTTTGCGGTTCTGGCAAAACATTTTCTGTGTTGGGGAGTTCTGGTGCCATCATTGCTGAATAGCAAAATATGTTCGGGTCATGAAAGGGGTAAAAGCTTCCAGAGGTCAAGTGGTTAAACATAAAGTCATGTGATCTGTGTGTGTGATTTTCAGTAAAACCGGTGAACAGAACATTTGTATTTTATTTGTCATTTGCAATCAAGCTGACCAACCGATCGATTTCCACAATGATGACTGACATGGCTACAGTCGGGAGCTCTCCATCGACTTTTGTCATTAAAGTGATTGATTTGACATTGGCGGGTTTTCCACCTGTGTTGCATCGATTGGCCATTTTTAGACATCTAAACAATTAAATGATTGGATAAAACGACTGATTAGATGAAAATCGATGTGTGTGACCAGCAGGGGACCCGGCTTTGGTTCTGAAAAATGAGTCCTGACTCCTCCATGAGGGTGAAGATTTTTGTTAGAGGCAATTAGGAGACAATTGGCAGAAAAATATTCGAGACAGAGAAATTAACCAGTACGAAACTGAGGAAAGCATGGAAATACTTTTTACTGAGAATCAAGTAGAATTATTCAAAGATAAACAAGCCGATCGTTTCTTATGTGATATTGATTTCCTTGATTCTGTCAGGACGTCACAAACTGTTCCTAGAAGACCCCATTTCAAAGCTAGGAATCCAGTAGACCATTATGTGGCTCCCCGGAAGGGATGGACATCCTATCCATAAAGTAAACCACCAAAATGTCCTCCAATTATCCAATAATTCCTGGAAAACCAATAATTGTGGTTCTCTCCAAACTGGGTAAGAATCCAACTTCAATGAAATCATTTTATTTTTAAGGACATTGTATACTTTCCAAATGTTTTTGCTGTTTTATCTGGACATGTGTTGTGTCAGCACTCTCTCTCTATATATATATATATATACAGTACAGTGCCTTGAAAAAGTATTCATACCCCTTGAAATTTCCCACATTTTGTTGTTACAACCAAAAACATAAATGTATTTTATTGGGATTTTATGTGATAGACCAACACAAAGTGTCACATAATTGTGAAGTGGAAGGAAAATGATAAATGATACAAATAAATATGTGAAAAGTGTGGGGGGAGGGGCATTTGTATGGCGCCCCCCGGAGTCAATACTTTGTAGAACCCCCTTTCTCTACAAGTCTTTTTGGGGATGTCTCTACCAGCTTCGCACATCTAGAGAGGACATTTCTGCCCATTCTTCTTTGTAAAATATCTCAAGCTCTGTCAGATTGGATGGAGAGCGTCTGTGAACAGCAATTTTCAAGTCTTGCCACAGATTCTCAATGTGATTTAGGTCTGGACTGTGACTGGGCCATTCTAACACATGAATATGCTTTGATCTAAACCATTCCATTGTAGCTCTGGCTGGATGTTTCGGGTCGTTGTCCTGCTGGAAGGTGAACCTCCGCCCCAGTCTCAAGTCTTTTGTAGACTCTAACAGGTTTTCTTCTAAGATTGTCCTGTATTTGTCTCCATCCATCTTCCCATCAACTCTGACCAGCTTCCCTGTCCCTGCTGAAGAAAACCATCCCCACCACATGATGCTGCCACCACCATGTTTCACGGTGGGGATGGTGTGTTCAGGGTGATGTGCAGTGTTAGTTTCCACACACATAGCGTTTTACTTTTAGGCCATAAAGTTGAATTTTGGTCTCATCTGACCAGATCACCTTCTTCCACATGTTTGCTGTGTCCTCCACATGGCTTCTCACAAACTACAAACAGGACTTCTTTTGACTTTCTTTCACCAATGTCTTTCTTCTTGTCACTCTTCCATAAAGGACAGATTTGTGGAGAACACGACTAATAGTTGTCCTGTGGACAGATTCTCCCACCTGAGCTGTGGATCTCTGCAGCTCCTCCAGAGTTACCATGGACCTCTTGGCTCTTCTCTGATGAATGCTCTCCTTGCCCGGCCGGTCAGTTTAGGTGGACGGCCATGTCTTGGTAGGTTTGCAGTTGTGCCATACTCTTTCCATTTTCCGATGATGGATTGAACAGAGCTCCGTGAGACGTTCAAAGCTTGGGAGATTTTTTTATAACCTAACCCTGCTTTATACTTCTCCACAACTTTATCCCTGACCTGTCTGGTGTGTTCCTTGGCCTTCATGATGCTGTTTGTTCACTAAGGTTCTCTAACAAACCTCTGAGGGCTTCACAAAACAGCTGTATTTATACTGAGATTAAATGACACACAGGTGGACCTCATTTAGTAATTAGGTGACTTTTGAAGGCAATTGGTTCCTCTAGATTTTAGTTATCAGAGTAAAGGGGGCTGAATACAAATTCCCCCCCCCACACACTTTTCACATATTTATTTGTATCATTTATCATTTTCCTTCCACTTCACAATTATGTGACACTTTGTGTTGGTCTATCACAGTGATGGCGAACCTTGGCACCCCAGATGTTTTGGAACTACATTTCCCATGATGCTCATGCACTCTGCACTGTAGGTGAGCATCATGGGAAATGTAGTTCCAAAACATCCGGGGTGCCAAGGTTCACCATCACTGATCTATCACATAAGTGCTGTCAAACTTTGAATGACAATTACACAGTCAAGTAACACTGTATCCAGATAACATTTTTATGATTTTTTTTCACACAAATACAGATTTCTTTTGGTGGTATTTAATCACCGCTGGGGGGGAGGGGTTTCATTTTTTGATAAACAAACAAAATAAGACCGAGCATTTTGAAAAAAAAAACTTTTTCATAGTTTGTTGTAAAATTTTGCAAACAGGTAATTTTTCTCCTTCATTGATGTGCGCTGATAGGCTGCACTGATAGGTGGTACTGATGGGCACTAATGAGGCAGCACTGATGGGCACTGATAGGTGGTACTGATAGGTGGTACTGATAGGTGGTACTGATGGGCACTGATAGGTGGCACTGATGGGCACTGGTAGATGGTACTGATGGGCACTGATAGGTGGCACTGATGGGCACTGATAGGTGGTACTGATAGGCTGCACTGATAGGTGGTACTGATGGGCACTGATGGGTACTGATAGGTGGTACTGATAGGCTGCACTGATAGGTGGTACTGATGGGCACTGATGGGTACTGATAGGTGGCACTGATAGGTGGTACTGGTAGATGGTACTGATGGGCACTGATAGGTGGTACTGATGGGCACTGATGGGCACTGATAGGTGGCACTGATGGGCACTGGTAGATGGTACTGATGGGCACTGATAGGTGGTACTGATGGGCACTGATAGGTGGTACTGGTAGGTGGTACTGATGGGCACTGATACAAGGGGTGGGAAAGAGGGGTGGCTGTCCTGGGTACTGTGGTATCATGGGAAGTGGGGGGCACCACAAGGAGATGGGGGGGAGGGGTCTTGTGTTAGAAGGGGGGATTTGGGGGGCTGCAGGGGTTAAGTATTCTGCTAGGAGGGGAAATATGGAGTAGGTGCTGTGTGTGGTGATTTAGAGGGATATGTGTTCAGAGGGGGATGGGAGAGAAGATTTGTGCTGGGTGGGGGGATTTGGGGGGCACTTTGTGCTGGGAGGGGGGATTTGAAGGGAGGGGGAGAAGATGTGTACTGGGAGAAGACATTTTAGAGGTAGAGAATTTGTGCTAGGAGGGTGATTTTTTTTTTTGGGGGGGGGGGCGGGGAGATTCGAGCTGGGGAGGCGGCAGGGGGCAAAGATTTGTGCAGAGAAGGGGGATTTCAGCTGAGGGGGGGGCAGATTTGTACTGGGAGAAGGGGGAATATACTTAGGGGATAAGCCTGCTGATTAGTGCTCAGTGTTTTTTGTGGGGAGATGTTTGCTGACACATAATGCCAGTTTGGCACGTTCACCCCCCCCCGGGCTCTGGATGACCTTGTTCCCACACTGGGTGGTCATAATGTGAAGGCTGATTGGTGTATATAATGTACACCGTATTGTGTTACCGAGACATAAAGGAAAATCAGCACCCAATAAAGGGATAAGGAATAAGAAGGGGTGAAGATCTATGGTGACCTCCAACAACCAGTGAGATCCTTCCACCAGTATCTGGTAGTCAAACTCATACTGGTTGCTGTGGGTTGTTGCACATCATCTCCTCCATGGGGATCGGTCTCAGGCTGTGTATTATGTCGGCACCTTTGTAGTGTATTATCAGTAGAGAAGTCTTACTCACATCGAGTCGCATGGCTTCAGAAAGACGAGGATTAGACAGACTAGTGACAGGCTTACCTCAGATTGGAAGGAGACAAAGGAAATAAAGGAACTTTATCATCTCGGAGACGTTGACTTTCAGCGGGGACGGAGGAGAACATGTTCATTAAATGTGTCTGTCTTACCGCCGAGCGCCCGGCTTTCTTTCTGTCAGCAGCTGTGGTTGATCCCGGCGTGTACCTGGGGGGCTCCGAGAGTGTTGCTACTAATTACTAAAAGTGGAAAAAAAAAACAGATTTCCAGCACAAGGAAGTTTTACAGTTTTGATAATTAACATATTATACAGTGCCTTGCAAAAGTATTCACCCCCCTTGGCATTTTTCGTGTTTTGTTGTCTCAAAACCTGGAACTAACATGGATTGTTTGAGGATTTGCATCATTTCATTTACAGAACACGCCCACAACTTTGAAGATTTTTTTTTTTTTAATTGTGAAGCAAACAACAAATAGGACAAAATAACAGAAAAAGTCAATGTGCAAAACTATTCACCCCCCTAAAGTCAATACTTTGTATAGTCACCTTTTGCGGCTATCACAGCTCCAAGTCTCTTTGGATAAGTCTCTATGACTTGCCACATCTTACCACTGGGATTTTTGCCCATTCCTCCTTGTAAATCTGCTCCAGCTCCTTCAAGTTGGATGGTTTGCGCTTGTGAACAGCAATCTTTAAGTCTGACCACAGATTTTCTATTGGATTGAGGTCTGGGCTTTGACTAGGCCATTCCAACACATTTCCATGTTTCCCCTTAAACCACTCAAGTGTTTCTTTAGCAGTGTGTTTGGGGTCATTGTCCTGCTGGAAGGTGAACCTCCGTCCTAGCCTCAAATCACACACAGAGTGCTACAGGTTTTGCTCAAGAATATCCCTGTATTTATCACCATCCATCTTTCCCTCAACTCTGACCAGTTTCCCAGTTCCGACTGCTGAAAAACATCCCCACAGCATGATGCTGCCACCACCATGTTTCACAGTGGGGATGGTGTTCTTTGGGTGATGTGATGTGTTGGGTTTATGCCAGACATAGCGTTTTCTTTGATGGCCAAAAAGTTGAATTTTAGTCTCATCAGACCAGAGCACCTTCCTCCATACATTTTGGGAGTCTCCCACATGCCTTTTCACAAACTCAGAACGTGCCATTTTGTTTTTTTGGTGAAAGTAATGTCTTTCTTCTGGCCACTCTGCCATAAAGCCCAACTCTATGGAGCGTACGGCTTATTGTGGTCCTATGTACAGATAATCCAGTCTCTGCTGTGGAACTCTGCAGCTCCTCCAGGGTTACCTTAGGTCTCTGTGCTCCTCTCTGATTAATGCCCTCCTTGCCCGGTCTGTGAGTTTTGGTGTGCGGCCGTCTCTTGGCAGGTTTGCTGTTGTGCCATGTTCTTTCCATTTGGTGATGATAGATTTGATGGAGCTCCTAGGGATCATCAAAGATTTGGATATTTTATTATAACCTAACCCTGACTTGTACTTCTCAACAACATTGTCCCTTCCTTGTTTGGAGAGTTCCTTGGTCTTCATGGCAGTGTTTGGTTAGTGGTGCCTCTCTCTTAGGTGTTGCAGCCTCTGGGGCCTTTCACAAAGGTGTGTCTATGTAATGACAGGTCATGTGACACTTAGATTGCACACAGGTGGACATCATTTCACTAATTATGTGACTTCTGAAGGTAATTGGTGGCACCAGAGCTTTTTATGGGCTTCAGAACAAAGGGGGTGAATACATACGCACATGACAATTATCAGTTTTTTATTTCTGAAAAATAGTTTTATGTATATATTTTTCTAATTTTACTTCCCCAACTCAGACTATTGTGTTCTGATCATCACATATAATTCAGATTAAAAAAACATTCAACTAAAGGCTGTAATGTAACAAAATAGGTAAAAAGCCAAGGGGGGTGAATACTTTTCCAAGGCACTGTAAGTTTACAGGATTACTAAAATTACAATGTATATACGGGCATATCTGTTCTGCAGGGGTTACTGGGCTGCTTTCAAGCTGATCCGCAGCTGCACTGACCCATAGACTTCTCTTATTACCTGTACTGACCCATAGACTTCTCTTATCACCTGTACTGACCCATAGACTTCTCTTATTACCTGTACTGACCCATAGACTTCTATTATTACCTGTACTGACCCATAGACTTCTATTATTACCTGTACTGACCCATAGACTTCTGTTATTACCTGTACTGAGCCACAGACTTCTGTTATTACCTGTACTGACCCATAGACTTCTGTTATCACCTGTACTGACCCATAGACTTCTCTTATTACCTGTACTGACCCATAGACTTCTATTATTACCTGTACTGACCCATAGACTTCTATTATTACCTGTACTGACCCATAGACTTCTGTTATTACCTGTACTGAGCCACAGACTTCTCTTATTACCTATACTGACCCATAGACTTCTGTTATTACCTGTACTGACCCATAGACTTCTCTTATTACCTATACTGACCCATAGACTTCTGTTATTACCTGTACTGACCCATAGACTTCTATTATTACCTGTACTGACCCATAGACTTCTCTTATTACCTGTACTGACCCATAGACTTCTATTATTACCTGTACTGACCCATAGACTTCTCTTATTACCTGTACTGACCCATAGACTTCTGTTATTACCTGTACTGACCCATAGACTTCTCTTATTACCTGTACTGACCCATAGACTTCTCTTATTACCTGTACTGACCCATAGACTTCTGTTATTACCTGTACTGACCCATAGACTTCTCTTATTACCTGTACTGACCCATAGACTTCTATTATTACCTGTACTGACCCATAGACTTATCTTATTACCTGTACTGACCCATAGACTTCTGTTATTACCTGCACTGGCCCATAGACTTCTATTATTACCTGTACTGACTCATAGACTTCTGTTATTACCTGCACTGACCCATAGACTTCTATTATTACCTGTACTGACCCATAGACTTCTGTTATTACCTGTACTGACCCATAGACTTCTGTTATTACCTGCACTGACCCATAGACTTCTATTATTACCTGTACTGACCCATAGACTTCTGTTATTACCTGTACTGACCCATAGACTTCTCTTATTACCTATACTGACCCATAGACTTCTGTTATTACCTGTACTGACCCATAGACTTCTGTTATTACCTGTACTGACCCATAGACTTCTCTTATTACCTATACTGACCCATAGACTTCTGTTATTACCTGTACTGACCCATAGACTTCTGTTATTACCTGTACTGACCCATAGACTTCTATTATTACCTGTACTGACCCATAGACTTCTCTTATTACCTGTACTGACCCATAGACTTCTATTATTACCTGTACTGACCCATAAACTTTTCTTATTACCTGTACTGACCCATAGACTTCTCTTATTACCTGTACTGACCCATAGACTTCTATTATTACCTGTACTGACCCATAGACTTCTCTTATTACCTGTACTGACCCATAGACTTCTATTATTACCTGTACTGACCCATAAACTTTTCTTATTACCTGTACTGACCCATAGACTTCTCTTATTACCTGTACTGACCCATAGACTTCTGTTATTACCTGTACTGACCCATAGACTTCTCTTATTACCTGTACTGACCCATAGACTTCTGTTATTACCTGTACTGACCCATAGACTTATCTTATTACCTGTACTGACCCATAGACTTCTATTATTACCTGTACTGACCCATAGACTTCTCTTATTACCTGTACTGACCCATAGACTTCTGTTATTACCTGTACTGACCCATAGACTTCTCTTATTACCTGTACTGACCCATAGACTTCTATTATTACCTGTACTGACCCATAGACTTATCTTATTACCTGTACTGACCCATAGACTTCTATTATTACCTGTACTGACCCATAGACTTCTATTATTACCTGTACTGACCCATAGACTTCTATTATTACCTGCACTGGCCCATAGACTTCTATTATTACCTGTACTGACCCATAGACTTCTGTTATTACCTGCACTGACCCATAGACTTCTGTTATTACCTGCACTGACCCATAGACTTCTGTTATTACCTGTACTGACCCATAGACTTCTGTTATTACCTGTACTGACCCATAGACTTCTGTTATTACCTGCACTGGCCCATAGACTTCTATTATTACCTGTACTGACCCATAGACTTCTGTTATTACCTGCACTGACCCATAGACTTCTGTTATTACCTGCACTGACCCATAGACTTCTGTTATTACCTGTACTGACCCATAGACTTCTGTTATTACCTGCACTGACCCATAGACTTCTATTATTACCTGTACTGACCCATAGACTTCTATTATTACCTGTACTGACCCATAGACTTTTGTTTTTACCTGTACTGACCCATAGACTTCTCTTATTACCTGCACTGACCCATAGACTTCTCTTATTACCTGTACTGACCCATAGACTTCTATTATTACCTGTACTGACCCATAGACTTCTCTTATTACCTGTACTGACCCGTAGACTTCTGTTATTACCTGTACTGACCCATAGACTTCTGTTATTACCTGTACTGACCCATAGACTTCTGTTATTACCTGTACTGACCCATAGACTTCTATTATTACCTGTACTGACCCATAGACTTCTGTTATTACCTGTACTGACCCATAGACTTCTGTTATTACCTGTACTGACCCATAGACTTCTCTTATTACCTGTACTGAGCCATAGACTTCTGTTATTACCTGTACTGACCCATAGACTTCTGTTTTTACCTGTACTGACCCATAGACTTCTCTTATTACCTGCACTGACCCATAGACTTCTCTTATTACCTGCACTGACCCATAGACTTCTCTTATTACCTGTACTGACCCATAGACTTCTATTATTACCTGTACTGACCCATAGACTTCTCTTATTACCTGTACTGACCCATAGACTTCTGTTATTACCTGTACTGACCCATAGACTTCTCTTATTACCTGTACTGACCCATAGACTTCTATTATTACCTGCACTGACCCATAGACTTCTGTTATTACCTGTACTGACCCATAGACTTCTATTATTACCTGCACTGACCCATAGACTTCTGTTATTACCTGCACTGACCCATAGACTTCTGTTATTACCTGCACTGACCCATAGACTTCTATTATTACCTGTACTGACCCATAGACTTCTGTTATTACCTGTACTGACCCATAGACTTCTGTTATTACCTGTACTGACCCATAGACTTCTATTATTACCTGCACTGACCCATAGACTTCTGTTATTACCTGCACTGACCCATAGACTTCTATTATTACCTGTACTGACCCATAGACTTCTGTTATTACCTGCACTGACCCATAGACTTCTGTTATTACCTGCACTGACCCATAGACTTCTATTATTACCTGTACTGACCCATAGACTTCTGTTATTACCTGTACTGACCCATAGACTTCTGTTATTACCTGTACTGACCCATAGACTTCTATTATTACCTGCACTGACCCATAGACTTCTGTTATTACCTGCACTGACCCATAGACTTCTGTTATTACCTGTACTGACCCATAGACTTCTGTTATTACCTGTACTGACCCATAGACTTCTGTTATTACCTGTACTGACCCATAGACTTCTGTTATTACCTGCACTGACCCATAGACTTCTATTATTACCTGTACTGACCCATAGACTTCTATTATTACCTGTACTGACCCATAGACTTCTCTTATTACCTGTACTGACCCATAGACTTCTATTATTACCTTTACTGACCCATAGACTTCTATTATTACCTTTACTGACCCATAGACTTCTATTATTACCTGTACTGACCCATAGACTTCTCTTATTACCTGTACTGACCCATAGACTTCTATTATTACCTGTACTGACCCATAGACTTCTGTTATTACCTGTACTGACCCATAGACTTCTATTATTACCTGTACTGACCCATAGACTTCTATTATTACCTGTACTGACCCATAGACTTCTCTTATTACCTGCACTGACCCATAGACTTCTATTATTACCTGTACTGACCCATAGACTTCTATTATTACCTTTACTGACCCATAGACTTCTGTTATTACCTGTACTGACCCATAGACTTCTATTATTACCTGTACTGACCCATAGACTTCTATTATTACCTGTACTGACCCATAGACTTCTGTTATTACCTGTACTGACCCATAGACTTCTATTATTACCTGCACTGACCCATAGACTTCTATTATTACCTGTACTGACCCATAGACTTCTATTATTACCTGTACTGACCCATAGACTTCTGTTATTACCTGTACTGACCCATAGACTTCTATTATTACCTGTACTGACCCATAGACTTCTCTTATTACCTGTACTGACCCATAGACTTATCTTATTACCTGTACTGACCCATAGACTTCTATTATTACCTGTACTGACCCATAGACTTCTCTTATTACCTGTACTGACCCATAGACTTCTGTTATTACCTGTACTGACCCATAGACTTCTCTTATTACCTGTACTGACCCATAGACTTCTATTATTACCTGTACTGACCCATAGACTTCTCTTATTACCTGTACTGACCCATAGACTTCTGTTATTACCTGTACTGACCCATAGACTTCTATTATTACCTGTACTGACCCATAGACTTCTGTTATTCAAGAACTGAAGGAAAAGGTTTGGATGGCCGTATTGCAGTGAAAACGATTTCTTTATTGTTATGATAAATCCATACAGGAAGGATAAAACCACTGACGCGTTTCACACCGTTATAGCAGGTGCTTCTTCATAGCTGAGTTTTAAAACAATGACATTTATATATGAAGGCAAAACCGTAAATGTGTATAATTAGAAATGGTGAACGCCGGCTACAGGTGAGACGATGTTCTAAACTGATGTTGAGATGATTGAGCTGGACTTCTCCTTCACATGATCACAGAATGAACTCAGAAAAGAAGGAATGAAACAAACCCTATAAATATAAAGACCAGGAATGTAACGTAATGTGTGTAAAAAACCTAAACTAGTGCAAAAACATCCCACTCAGGAGAGTTTCCTAGAAACAAAAAGTTATCTAAAAACCTTTCCATTGACATATGTATGTATATATGTAGAAGTACTTTTATAAAATGCCTGTGGAGTTTCCTGGCAGAAAAAAACCTGTGCATGCCCAGCACTAGAATATTCATGTAAACATGTATAGAAGAAAAAATATATATGTATTACTCTTGCGCATGCACAGGTAGGTAAAACCAATTTCTGACACAAAAACACCCGCAGGCAATCAGGATTCACAACACACATCACAGCATGAAAAATCTGCTGTTATCCCCCTGATAAAAGAACCAGATAAATGTATGAAGACCAAACCTCCACCCACAAACAAGACGTTCCTGGATATAATCCAATCCATTGTGTACAGGTATCCAATACACCCCCTGCGGACATCGAGAACACCTTCCAAATATACATATTATAACATGAAGACTGGAAAGAAATAGATGAATGCAAAGAATCAGATAGACACGATGATCCCAGGAAGAAACGGTCAGAGACATATATATAGAGATGCTGTTTGATCGATTGAAAGATCGTTTATTTGCCTGTCCCACCCTAAATGAATGTAATAAAGTCACTTTATAGATGTGATGTATAACGGTCCGGTATTTGTATATTGTGTGGTCACCAGTCCGGTATTTGTATATTGTGGGGTCACCAGTCCGGTATTTATATATTGTGGGGTCACCAGTCCGGTATTTATATATTGTGGGGTCACCAGTCCGGTATTTGTATATTGTGGGGTCACCAGTCCGGTATTTATATATTGTGGGATCACCAGTCCGGTATTTATATATTGTGGGGTCACCAGTCCGGTATTTATATATTGTGGGGTCACCAGTCCGGTATTTGTATATTGTGGGGTCACCAGTCCGGTATTTGTATATTGTGGGGTCACCAGTCCGGTATTTATATATTGTGGGGTCACCAGTCCGGTATTTATATATTGTGGGGTCACCAGTCCGGTATTTGTATATTGTGGGGTCACCAGTCCGGTATTTGTATATTGTGGGGTCACCAGTCCGGTATTTGTATATTGTGGGGTCACCAGTCCGGTATTTATATATTGTGGGGTCACCAGTCCGGTATTTGTATATTGTGGGGTCACCAGTCCGGTATTTGTATATTGTGGGGTCACCAGTCCGGTATTTGTATATTGTGGGGTCACCAGTCCGGTATTTATATATTGTGGGGTCACCAGTCCGGTATTTATATATTGTGGGATCACCAGTCCGGTATTTATATATTGTGGGGTCACCAGTCCGGTATTTATATATTGTGGGGTCACCAGTCCGGTATTTATATATTGTGGGGTCACCAGTCCGGTATTTATATATTGTGGGGTCACCAGTCCGGTATTTGTATATTGTGGGGTCACCAGTCCGGTATTTATATAATGAAATCATATCCCCTCTCAAGCGTCTCTTCTCCAGAGAGAATAAGTTCAGAGCTCACAACCTTTCCTCATAACTAAGATCCTCCAGACCCTTTATTAGCTTTGTTGCCCTTCTTTGTAGTCGCTCCATTTCCAGTACATCCTTCCTGAGGACTGGTGCCCAGAACTGGACAGCATACTCCAGGTGCGGCCGGACCAGAGTCTTGTAGAGCGGGAGAATTATCGTTTTATCTCTGGAGTTGATCCCTTTTTAATGCCAATATTCTGTTTGCTTTGTTAGCAGCAGCTTGGCATTGCATGTCATTGCTGAGCCTATCATCTACTAGGACCCCCAGGTCCTTTTCCATCCTACTTACTCATAAAAATGGGAAATGTCCCATTCATGATTTACTCTCCCGGTTTTCTGGTGTTAAAAAAGATCCAGTTTACCTCTCTTTTACAAAGTATTCTCTATTGTCTCTTCCTCTGACTGGCAAGGATATCTTCTCAACAACCTGGATCACTAAACTTGAAGTATTTTTCTGATGTACCAAATTCCAATGATTGGCTACATTAGTATTATGGCCCATATAGGGTGTTGGATTTTGCACCCCCCCCCCCCATTCCTTCACAGCCAGGTAACACGCCTTTTTCCAACTTTCATTCGGGGACAGTAAACAGTCCACGGGCTTGTTTTTGTTATTTTATTGGGGTAAAATAACTTATGGGGTATAGGGATTATGGGATGCTTGAAAGGAGCAAGACTAGGACAATTTCCTTCTCCCTGTACACTGAGAAATGGTAAATCCTGGTCTGTATTCCCTCTGGAACACTAACAGACTCTCTTGATTTGGCAAAGAAGAATTCCTCTTGTAGGATCCCTGTGTCCCCTTAGTTGAATTTAGCAAAGTCCCACCTTGCAGGAGCTCTATGTCCCCTTAAATGAAAATATCAGCCCACTTTGCTGCCTTGTAAAATGTCCCAAGACAAGGGATTGAGTTTAGCTGTTGTCACTGTTCCTGCAAAGCTTGCTGGATATCGCATCTGGCAGCTCTCTCCCTTTTTAGGGCCCCGGGGGTGTAGAGGTGCTCACACTGTCCCTGGAAATCCTGCTGCTTTTGAAAAGACTGCTGTTTAGGCCTCCTGTTGTCCTGGTCCTCTCAAGCAAGCCAGGGTGTTCCCTAGAAATGACTGTAGGGTAGTGTAGATCTCTCTGTCCTTCTTCCTTCCTTTCTTAGTTCCCAGCCTAGAGGCAGAGCCCCCTCAGTCCCGGGGTCTACTCCCAGGCCAGACAACACAGCCTCAGCACTCCATCTTCCACCTGATTCCAACCACTTCTGCTGGCCAGGCTCCACAATATTTATGGCCTGACTCAGCTACCCTGCCAGGCCTGGGGATTGGCCAGGTTCCCATAAATATGTAGATCATGGCCTATTTGCCTCGACTCACTAGCTTTCAGAAACTTCCAGAAGCTTCTAGAACCAGGGGGAGGTACCAGAGGCCTGACCTGTAGAGTCCTCCAGACTGACCTACAGTAACCCCAACCAATTAACCAGACTCGCACAGGCTACTGGGAGTCAACATCCATTTTTCCTCACTCTAAACTGTACACTAGAGGGTGCTACATATGTCTCCAGTTTTTTGATGGTCTCCTGGAGCATGTACCCAGTTTTCAACATCTCCGATAGCATGTCCACAGTCTCTGAACATCTCTTGTATCAAACCGCTACTCTTTGACTATATTCTGTTGTGTGTCTGCTGTTTTTGATAATGAATATTCACTGAATTTTATGTGCGTACTCCTTGGTGATATTAGGGGCCACACTTGTGGCCCCCTCTATCAAGTGAACTGATGACTGGTGTAGGTGAAAGGTGGGGACAAACTAAACTGCCCTAGATTCAGATCTTACATCGGTCATTCAAATTTCACATGCTGGTAGAGTAACTCCTCTATAGTAACTCTTCTTTTTTCATCCACAGAAGGCTACAGAATGTTTCTGGAGATGACACCATTGATGAGCCATGTCTTGATATTGGTGACTCTTCTCAAAGGTGTCATCTCCATAAACATTCTGTAGCCTTCTGTGGATGTTGGACAGCCTGCACCCCTCCTTCATCAAGAACTCAATGACAGAACATTGCTTTTGCTTGGAATCCATTATTTACCTGCAATGTAAAAGAAGAAGAAGAAGAGTTATGCCCCATACACACGATCGGAAATGCAGCCAGCAAAAGACCGACGTGAGCTTTTGATCGGAAAATGCGACCGTGTAGTATGCTCCATCGGACTTTTGCTGGTGGAATTCCAGTCAGCAAAAGATTGAGAGCAGGTTCTCTATTTTTCGGTCAGAAAAAGTTCCTATCCGAAAAAACGATCCTCTGTATGCAATTCGGACGCGCAAAAAAAAATCACGCATGCTCAGAAACAATTCGACGCGTGCTCAGAAGCATTGAACTTCATTTTCTCGGCTCGTCGTAGTGTTGTACGTCACCGCGTTCTTGAAGGTCGAAAGTTCAGAGAACTTTTGTGTGACCGTGTGTATGCATGGCAAGCTTGAGCGGAATCCCGTTGGTAAAGCCATCATATCTTTTTCCGACCAAAATCCCGATCGTGTGTACGGGGCATAAGAGTTACTCTGCAACATGTCAAATTTACCGACTTATGTAAGGTAATAAGAACGTTACGCCCACTTTTGCATTACGTACTGTACCGCCCTCGTACTAACCAATCAAAGTTTACAGATTGTCTTTCTGTTTCCGTAGGAGGAAAGTAAGGTAGATCTTTAGAACCAGCAGTGTATTGTAAAAATAGTTTTTCTCCAGGTGATCATTGTGAACCAACAGTGTTCATGGTAGGAAAGCTGGTCTCTAGACTTGTCACGTCAGTATATTTATCTTGCCAGTGTGGAATGTACACTTTTAGGCAGAATTTTGAATGTGTGCACACGATTGGTGGTGCATCTGCGAGCATTCATAGCCATAAAAATATAGAGTTCAAATACAGCCTTCATCTAGATAAATGCCCAAACTGGTGTATAATGGTCTTCAGGAAACCTGAAACCTTCAGATAGATATAAAAGCCTGAAATTGATTACATTAAACACATTTGTACACGCAGGGCCTGTATTAGGTATGTTGTTTGGGAGGGATTGCTCTCACACAATATATATTGCACTGATATCCTTTACCTAAATCTTTAGCAAAGTTGGTGGAGGTAACAAACGTTCTCTACACTGGTATGTAGTAATATAGAGGAAATACGGTCTCAGTGATAATCAGGTGAGTTACCAGAGGACATCTTTGGTTAGCAGGGGAGGAGTGAGGATTCTTTACCGGGACATGCACTCCATGCCTCCATACCGCCTACCGCAGTGTATGAAGTGAAGAAGGGGCCTGCCCTGAGCTGAGCACTTAACCTCACAAGTGGGTCCCTGACCATTTACTTGCCAGAAGCACGCCGAAATGACGTGGAGGCTCTTATTTACAAGGTTCCCTAGCTGCCAAAGTCTCTTAAGAGTTCTGTGTCCAATCGGACCACCTTCCCCTCTCAGGTCACTGAATGGAATCTCTAAGGGACTAGTCCCATTACAAGGCTCCCCTTTCCCTGCAACAATCACACTAGACCAACTAGAGCAGTGGTTCCCAACCCTGTCCTCAAGTACCCCCAACAAGCCATGTTTTGGGAATTTCTCTTAGATAAAATAGCTGTCCAAAATACCAAGCCAATGACTCTGGTTTAAAGCACCTGTGTAAGATAAACATGGCCTGTTGGGGGTACTTGAGGTCAGGGTTGAGAACCACTGACCTAGACGATGGAAGGCTATCTGCACTTGCCTACACATTAATGCCCCGTACACACGGTCGGACATTTATCGGACATTCCGACAACAAAATCCTAGGATTTTTTCCGATGGATGTTGGCTCAAACTTGTCTTGCATACACACGGTCACACAAAGTTGTCGGAAAATCTGACCATTCTGAATGCGGTGACGTAAAACACGTACGTCGGGACTATAAACGGGGCAGCAGCCAATAGATTTCATCTCTTTATTTATTCTGGCACTCTGTGCGTCGGATTTGTGTACACACGATTGGAAATTCCGACAACGGATTTTGTTGTCGGAAAATTTTATATCCTGCTCTCCAACTTTGTGTGTTGGAAAATCCGATGGAAAATGTGTGATGGAGCCTACACACGGTCAGAATTTCCGACAACAAGGTCCTATCACACATTTTCCGTCGGAAAATCCGACCGTGTGTACGGGGCATTACATGCATTCATTTAAAGTGGATCTTCACTCCAAAGTGAAAGTACTGCTATTTTGCCCCCCCACTCCTTCCTCTTCCATATTTAAATGATTTATTTTTTTGGGGAGCAGGTACCTACTTCCAGGTACCTCTCCACCTAGGCAAGAATTATGTAAGTTTGCCCCACTCATCCCCATGCCCACAACCTCCTGGGAACCATCAAACATCCCAATAGGCTGCGGGGCCAATCTGACAGCACAGGGAGGATCGAAGATGGCGGCACCAAGGATCCAAAGAGCGGGCTGGGTGAAGACAGTGCTGGACTCCTGGGCTGGTGTCTGTTTCTTAAAAGTTAACAGCTCCAGGATTTGTTGCTGTTGACTTTTAATTTTTGCAAAAATGACCGGAGTTCCTCTTCAAAACGATTGAATGTACTTCTTTTTTTAAATACCGATAATATAGGTACCTCCATTGCTGACTTACTCAACCTACTGTAGCAGGATGAGGAGAAGAAGGGAAGCACTGCTTGCCAACCAGCATTGTAGAGTGTTCATATAACTCATAGAACCTGGGGGAAGAAGGAGGGGACAGAGGGTTGACCCCATAAATTAAATACTGTTCTTTCATTATCCAATCCCAGACTGAGAGGTGGTCCTTGACCAAGCTTGCATTGACTTAGATGGGTATAGAAGAGCACCTGGTATAAAATGTTCATCTCACTCAATGGTCTATTTTTGGAAGTTTATTGAAGGCAACAGGTATGGTCAAAGTTGACTTAGTGTTTCAGGAAAAATGGCTTAACTTTTACCAGGGCTAGTGTGTGAGGTAAAACTGGCTAGCCCAGAAGAAGTAAGGGGAGATAATTGGTATGGCCAACACATTTCATGGAAAATACCTCCCTTTTCTCAGGGCTTGTTTGCTCACAGACTAACCCTGAGGAAGGTTGAGGCATTTCCCCAAAATGCATTGACTTCACCTGTTATCGTCTATAAACTTCTCAAATAGACCCTCAAGTAAGATTATCCTTTATACCAAGCACTCCTCTATACCCATCCAAGTATTTTCCTTTAAACGTCCTTGTTGCTGCTATTGCAGAGGTAGCAACCCAAGACCGTGACAGGGTCTACACCGACATTGTCTCCTCATTGGGTTTTTGCACCCTGGAAGGAAGACTCGCCTCACAGTACATCCATCAATACCAAGCTTTGGTTTAATTGGTCCAGCTCTGTCGCTCACACACACACTAGATACCTACAAGCTTGTATTGAACAAGTGAGGTCATCTAACTGTGTCTGGAATCACAGAATCATTTGGAAGGTCAACCAGTTCACATAGTTCAGGCATGTCCAAAGTCTGGCCTGCAGTTCGGTTTCGGACGGCCCGCCTGGTAATTTTGACATATCTATCTTTTGTGGCCCCCAACAAATCACCGAGTGCGGGGGGCCACAAAAGATAGATATGCTGGCTGCCTTGGAGGGGGCGGGACGAGCGCTGTACAGGATACAGGAGAATTTCCTGTTTACACGGCGTCCTGTGTAAAAGGAAGTCCCGTCTCCTGCGCTGCCATTGGACAATTGTTTTGTCCATCATAGGAGGCGGGACTTTCATTTAAAGAGGATGCCGATAAAAACAGGAGTTTCTCCTGTATATCTGTTGGCGCTCGTCCCGCCCCCTCCCTGTCTCCTCCAAGGCTGTAGATGGACATGAATCAGGATGCACTGACAGCAATGGTGAGTCTGCATTCATGTCAATGTGGGGGCTGCCGTATTTATGTCAATGTGGTGGGGGCTGCATTCATGGTAATACGGTGGGGGCTGCATTCATGGCAATACGGTGGGGGCTGCATTCATGTCAATACGGTGGGGGCTGTATTCATGGCAATACGGTGGGGGCTGTATTCATGGCAATACGGTGGGGGCTGCATTCATGGCAATACGGTGGGGGCTGCATTCATGTCAATACAGTGGGGGCTGTATTCATGGCAATACGGTGGGGGCTGTATTCATGGCAATACGGTGGGGGCTGCATTCATGGCAATACGGTGCGGGCTGCATTCATGGCAATACGGTGGGGGCTGCATTCATGTCAATACGGTGGGGGCTGTATTCATGGCAATACGGTGGGGGCTGCATTCATGGCAATATGGTGGGGGCTGCATTCATGGCAATGCGGTGGGGGCTGTATTCATGGTAATACGGTGGGGGCTGTATTCATGTCAATACGGTGGGGGCTGCATTCATGTCAATACGGTGGGGGCTGCATTCATGTCAATACAGTGGGGGCTGCATTCATGTCAATACGGTGGGGGCTGCATTCATGTCAATACGGTGGGGGCTGCATTCATGGCTATACGGTGGGGGCTGCATTCATGGCAATACGGTGGGGGCTGTATTCATGGCAATACGGTGGGGGCTGCATTCATGGCAATACGGTGCGGGCTGCATTCATGGCAATACGGTGGGGGCTGCATTCATGGCAATACGGTGGGGGCTGCATTCATGGCAATACGGTGGGGGCTGCATTCATGTCAATACGGTGGGGGCTGTATTCATGGCAATATGGTGGGGGCTGTATTCATGGCAATACGGTGGGGGCTGCATTCATGGCAATACGGTGCGGGCTGCATTCATGGCAATACGGTGGGGGCTGCATTCATGTCAATACGGTGGGGGCTGTATTCATGGCAATACGGTGGGGGCTGCATTCATGGCAATATGGTGGGGGCTGCATTCATGGCAATGCGGTGGGGGCTGCATTCATGGTAATACGGTGGGGGCTGTATTCATGTCAATACGGTGGGGGCTGCATTCATGTCAATACGGTGGGGGCTGCATTCATGTCAATACAGTGGGGGCTGCATTCATGTCAATACGGTGGGGGCTGCATTCATGTCAATACGGTGGGGGCTGCATTCATGGCTATACGGTGGGGGCTGCATTCATGGCAATACGGTGGGGGCTGTATTCATGGCAATACGGTGGGGGCTGTATTCATGGCAATACGGTGGGGGCTGCATTCATGGCAATACGGTGCGGGCTGCATTCATGGCAATACGGTGGGGGCTGTATTCATGGCAATACGGTGGGGGCTGCATTCATGGCAATACGGTGGGGGCTGCATTCATGGCAATACGGTGGGGGCTGTATTCATGTCAATACGGTGGGGGCTGCATTCATGTCAATACGGTGGGGGCTGTATTCATGGCAATACGGTGGGGGCTGCATTCATGGCAATATGGTGGGGGCTGTATTCATGGCAATACAGTGGGGGCTGCATTCATGTCAATACGGTGGGGGCTGCATTCATGGCAATACGGTGGGGGCTGCATTCATGTCAATACGGTGGGGGCTGCATTCATGTCAATACGGTGGGGGCTGCATTCATGGCAATGGAGTGGGGGCTGCAGATAGGCACTGATTAGGCTGCATTGATGGGCACTGACCCTTATTTTGCTTCACAGTTCTTTATTTAAAATTTAAGATTTTTTTTCCTGAAACTTCCTTTTTAAAGTGAAGGTGCGTGTTATAAGCCGATTAAATACGGTATATCCAAATAACACGCCCGAGTATCATCTCTTCACCGCACAAAGGCGGGAGAATTCTTGCTGGGCCGTGTATTAGCGCTCGGACGGACACACTTAGACCAAATTTTAATGGTTTAAGAATGTCAGGCAAAATGGTTGGCCCTCAAGCATGTTCTATTCATAAAATCTGGCCCTCTTTGAAAAAAGTTTGGACACCCCTGACATAGTTACATGGTTGAAAAAAAAGACACAAGTCCATCCAGTTCAACTTGTTATCTTAAATAAACTTCTCAAACAGACCAGGCACTCCTCTCTCCCCATCCAAGTGTTTTCTGCTGAATGTCCTCATTGATACTATCACAGAGGTAACAACCCAAGACCATAACAGGGTCTACCGACATTGTCTCTTCACTTGGTATTAGCCCCCTGGAAGGAAGACATACAGACCAGATACCTACAAGCTTGTAATGAAGAAGTGAGGTCACAGACCTAACTGCGTCTGGAATCGCAGAATCCTTTGGAAGGTCAACCAGTTCACATAGTTACATAGGTAATCTGGCTGAAAAAAGACACAAGTCCATCCAGTTCAGCCAAAAAAGGAAAAAAAAAACCACACATACATGGATTTTACCAATGTGTCCAGATTTTTTATTGTGATTCCACAGATTTTCCCCCATAAATGGCCACCTTCTCTTCTTTATACATGCAGGCATTGGAGATAAGTCTTTCCGCACGCGTGAATGTCCTCTTTGTAACGTAAACTGGATCCTTTGTTTGCCGGTACATAAAGGGAATTTTTTCTCTGCTTACAAGAAGGCGTCAGAAATGTTTCACCGGTAATTTGCTTTGGTAATGTAGTCCTTCAATTCAATTACAGCTTGTGCTGCCTCATTATAATAATTATTATCATCCTTTGTTGGACTCCTTTACATTCCCGCAGATCGCTGTGAAAATTTAAGGAGTCGTTTGCAGGGGAAATTTTTTTTTTTTTTTTCTCCGGCAGTTGAATGAGCTCATTTTGTATGAGCTATGAATAGGAATCCACCGCGTTCCGTCTCTTACATCCCACAATGTAAATTGTTAAAAAGGTTAACCTTTGTTCTGAACGCATACATTTTGCAGCAATACAAACAGGCCCGCGGGGGATCATTCAACGCCATGAGAAGAAAAGGACAAAGATAAATAAATGAGAGACGGCTGCTACAAAACGTCATACTAAGATGGTTCCCACGGTAAATCAAACATTTGACATAAATCAGACTTTGAAGAACTTGAAAGCCAGGTGCAGAATGGAGGAGGGTGCAGAATGAAGGAGGGTGACCCAGGGAAGGCCGGCTGAGTGGGAGGAGCAAGGTTTGGGTGGTCCAGCCAGGGTTTCTTGTATCTGTGTGAGAAGCTGGAGATGATGAGGGTGGCCTCTTGCACAATTCTAACTGGAGCACCCCTGGAAGGTGGGACAGGGACTGCTAGGATGACCACAGGTTTCAAGAAGCTGGAACTGAAGACTTGAATTTGGGCTCTCTAGTGTCAGATAAGCAGAAGCACAGCAATGAGGGCACCCTGATTTCACCCAGACCAGTAGAGAGCCGAGCCGTATCACAAGCCGAGTTTGGTAACAGCCGGGCCAAATCACGAGCAGGATTAAATTCCGAGACAAGCAGAGGTTGGCAACATCAAGGCAAAGAGGTACAGAATGGATAAGCAAAATCATAGTCAAGAGTTTAGGCCGAGGTCAGCAACACAGGTAGGCAGCCTGACATAAACTGGCAGGGGAAGTCCAGAGGCAGGTCAGATGAAAGCCAGGTCAATGACAGAGCCAAGGAGATTCAGGATGAAGGATAACAGAGATACAAGCTGAAAGACCATCCAGCAATGATGCCATGCAGGGCCCAGGTTTAAATAGTCCACTAGGTGAATGGAATTCTGGTTCTGGACGGCCATCCTTGATTAATTCGGCAAGCCACTTGGACCCTCGGTACCGGGAGACACCCCAAAAATACAGGAAGCAAGCAAGATGTGTATTCATAGGGTCTCTGTCTTTAATGGGAGATCATCCAGCTTATATAGAGAGTCCCGGAGCAGAAGGAGAGGGAAGGATTAACGTGGGGACAGCATGACAGGTGTGGACAGCACAGTTATGCTTTTAGAAAGAAAAATGTGTCCCCTTTAAGAAAGGGGGAGTGGCCGGAGCATGGGAGGCGCTCGGATCAGTAAGCTGGGAGGAAGGAAGGGGAGTGACGTCACTAGTGAGCAGCGGAGGAGAAGATTCCCACCCACCCTCCTGAGTTATGGTCAATTATAATAGGGGCTGTAAGGACAGTCCATGCAGTAGTTAGGTCTTTGGAGGAGGAAAAGATGGATCTTATATGGATATATAACATGGTTGGTACCCATCTCTGGTATGGGGTTATCAGGTACCATCCGGTTAACAAGGGGTTAACCAGGAAGGGTTCAAAGGTAGGTCACTGCGAAGGTTGAGTACCGTCTCTGAGTCCAGGGGCTTGCAACTGGAGGCCTGAAGTTAAAAGAAGTTTGTCGCATTGACCGGTGGTATGTGCTCCCCTCGAAGACCCCAAAAAGTACATAAAAGTTGGTTAAGAGTTATTTAAAATGTTGTTTATTTAAATTTATGGTAATTGTTAATAAAAGGCCATCAAGGCCATTTACTCCAAAATCTTGTCACGTCATTTGTGGGGGGATTTGGAGGGGTTAGATATTATGTTCAACGGGTGGCTTAAGTGACTGTGGGTTAGGCCCTTCACATGTCAAGTATACAGATGAAAAGAAAAGGGAAGGGGGGGTGGTCTTAGTGACAGGAAGAGATAGACTTTGAAGTACAGATACCAAAAAAACAGTAAACTGGACAACTGTTCATTTAGTCATAAAATGAAGTTGATTTCCTTTGATAAACAGGAGATACAAACTTGAAAGGGCTTGACCATAAATACACACTATAGGGTGTATGCTATTATACAGACATTCCTACATAATTATATACAACCTGAAACCAGAAGCAATGAGAGACTATAGCCGGAACAAATCCAATGATGGGAATTATTAAAATAGAGTCCTTATGTTTCATTCATATTATTACACTAGGCACCATTATCTGTGGTGGACATGTCTGTGCGTCCACACGCACGCCGTTGAGAACAAGTTCCTATGCAGCTGCGCGAGCCCATGCATTCCTGCATGCTTAGCTAGGCTCCCAAGGCATGTATGTTTATGTGCACACGCCTTGGGTCCCTTATTTACCTTGAAGCTCCAAAATGCTGGAGGAGAAAAAAATCAATTATTCTCTATGGAGTTGGTTCATATCTCCACTACAAGTCACCGGAAGCCAAACGCCTGAAGCTCAAAAAAGTTCTGGAGCTTTTTTTTTTTTTAGCTCGAAATTGGGCAGATGCCCAAGGTTCCTTTTTTTTTTTACATTTTTTTTGGTTCCATAGAAATGCATGGTAACACTTGATTCGCACATTTTGTTGCACATTTTCCTTCTCAAATGAAATAATTATAATTATCAATATATTTAAATAATAAAATACATAAATAAATTATAACAATAATATCATTAATAATAATGATGATTAAAATTAAATACATAAAATAACATTAACACCAACCCCTAATATTAACCCCTAACCCTAACACCTAATCCCTAACCCTAAACCCAATCCCAACTTTTTACTCCAAAGCAACACTTAGCATTTAACGTTAACCCCAATATATATCCTAATCCTAAAACTTAAAAAAAAACTAATATAAACTCAGCACTACCTATAAACTGAGCCCTAAGACTACCCCCCTCCCCCCCTCCCCCGTTCTGTAAGCACATCCTTTGCCAGGAACAGCCCAATCCCCACACCTGTGCCGACAGCTCTGTGCCAGAATATTCCAGCATCTTGCTGCCAGTTCTGAGAACTCCTGCGACAACCTGAAATTAAAAAGCGATTAATATTACTGAGCCCCACCTTACCCTTCTGTAATCCGCTGATTGCTGGTTGGAAGTTTGTTGTTTTCATTTAAATTTCCGACTTTCCTGTTGTGTTTCATTGTAGAAGCATTATTGGCGTCACGGCGAACCTCGAGACAGATCACCCCCGCCAGTCGCTGCGCCAAATCTATTCTAAAACATCTCTCTGGAAATCAGACATTCTCAGGTACTGAAATACTAAAATATTAAAATATTGTGTCCGCCTCATTTCTAAACCCAGAGATGTGATGGCACAAAGATGATGTCATGGGTGTGCTCTGCTGCTCACTGTCATAGTCAATGCTAATAAGAAGATGTAGGACCCTCCTAGTTTTTTTATTTTTGGCTTCTTCTATAACCAGGAGAGCAGGAGATTGTTTGGCTTGGTCAGTTCTGGGCTTCACAGGCTGAGAGTTTGATTGCTTCTGTGACGGACTCCGGATTCCCTGTTGGGTATTTCCGCCGAGAAGCTGCTTCCCAAGTCCTGAAACACGAGACCAATGGATCTGGCCTTAGAAACCTCAAGAACCAGACAACACTGGTCTTGGAGTGAACTAGAATAAGAACTGCTTTATTGGAGAAACACACAGAATTTATACAGAAAACCATCAGATAAGGGCTACTCCCATTATCTCACACAATGGTCACTTTAGACAGTAGAGCTAGTCCAATTATCATGACAATGACCACCCCAGACAGTCTGGTTCCCCCATAGGACTAACTCATGCATAAGAAGGCCAAAGCAATTAGTGACCGGCTCTGTCTGGGTAACTTAAAGCAGAGTTCCACCCTAAAAAATAGTTTTGCATTAAAAGACTCCTTTTAACCTAGAAAAAAAACATTTGGAGGAAATTTTTTTTTCATACTTACCAGAAAGGCCTTGTTGCTATGTAGTCCTCGTAATCTGCCACTTCCTGGTCCGCAGAGCTCCTCTTGACTTCCTTCCTTTGCCTATGCTCCTGGGAAATGATGAGTCTACGCTACAGCCGCCGTTGAATCGCACATGGTTACCCAGCATGCACCTCTCAAAAGCTATTCCAGGAAGCGATCTTGATTGGGCTTCACATGCCCACATTCATGATGGAAACGGCCACAAATGGAGGAATAAATAATTACAGTAAGAAATTTATATTATTGAACAATCGATCATAATTGAATACTGTTTTTTTAATTTCATTAGCAATAATGCTAGGATCCGCTTTAAGAACACATTAAAACACAGAGTTCCCCAGGCAATGGTTCTCCTGCAGCCCAAAGTCTATGACAGCTTTCTCCGCTGCCTTCTCTTCCCACTGCAAGAAGAGTTCCCAGCCTCGGGGGGGGGGGGCTGTTGCCCCTGAGGCAGCTTATGTGGTGGGTTGCTGTTTTGTGAAGTCTCAGTAGGTGCAGAAAAAATCTGACAGGGGTTTTAACCCTCCCTTACTCTGACCGAAATGAAAAAAAAAAGTTTTCCCTTTAGTTCTCCTTTAGGGGTCCTCTAAAGGGTAAAAGGGTCTATTACCCACTAGATGGCACTCAAAGGTTATAGCAAGGCTAAATTAAACTACAACCGGATAAGTAGAGTCTGTAAACAGATTCAGAAGAATACAAAGGGTCCTGATGTACACTTTGTGCATACATCCCCAAAGGTGGGTGGGCATGTCGTTTCTAGTGCGGGGGTACCCCTGCAGGTGGCGGTAAATACCTGGTGCCCAGCAATTAACATTGGCCAGCTTTTGGTGGGGCAATTTAGCTGACCACTTTCTGGCATGTGGCTAGTCTGGTCCCAATGGCTTGGAAATCAGTAGTGCCCAGTGATTAGATCTTGAGGTTGTAGCACTACATATATATATTATTATTATTATTATACAGGATTTATATAGTGCTACAGGATGTTTGCGCAGCACTTTAGAATATAAAAGGGAGACAGTACAGTTACAATACAATAAAATACAAGAGGGTTAGGAGGGCCCCGCTCAGAAGAGCTTACAATCTAATAGGGTGGGGCAGGTGGTACAAAAGGTTATAACTGTGTGGAATGAGCTGATGGAAGTGGTAAAAGATTAGTTGGAGGCGTGATAGGCTTCCCTGAAAAAAAGGGTTTTCAGGGATCTCCTGGAGGCAGCTAGAGTAGGAGATAACTGGACAGATGAAGGTAGAGAGTTCCAGAGGATGGGAGAGACTCTGGAGAAATCCTGGAAACAAGCATTGGGGGAGGAGACAAGGGAGCTTGAGAGCAGGAGGTCTTGAGAGGAACGGAGAGGACGGTTTGGGTGATAGTTGGGGACAAGTTTGGTGATGTAGTTCAGGGCAGAGTTGTGAATGGCTTTGTATGATGTTGTTAGTATTATGAATTGAATTCACTGTGACAATCAGGAGCCAGTGGAGGGATTGGTAGAGAGGGGTGGAGGACACTGAATGGAGACCAGTGGAGGGATTGGTAGAGAGGGGTGGAGGACACTGAATGGAGGCCAGTGGAGGGATTGGCAGAGAGGGGTGGAGGACACTGAATGGAGGCCAGTGGAGGGATTGGCAGAGAGGGGTGGAGGACACTGAATGGAGACCAGTGGAGGGATTGGTAGAGAGGGGTGGAGGACACTGAATGGAGGCCAGTGGAGGGATTGGCAGAGAGGAGTGGAGGACACTGAATGGAAACCAGTGGAGGGATTGGTAGAGAGGGGTGGAAGACACTGAATGGAGGTCAGTGGAGGGATTGGCAGAGATGGTATACCAAAAATGGATGGTCATAGAAGTCCTGCAAAGTAAACCTATAAAGAGAGGTACTCTCCAACTTTGTGCCAGGAGAGTGTAGTCAAAAAGTGAACATGACCAAACTCAAAAAAAAAGGAGAGGGATGGAGGACAATGAGAAGGGAGATGCAATAGTCAAGGTGAGAGATAACAAGGGAGTGAATGAGTAGCTTGGTGGTCTCATTAGTTAAAAAAGAGTGAGTTTTGGAGATGTTACGGAGGTGAAGTCTACAAGATTTTGGCAACGATTGGATTTGGGGATGAAAGGAGAAGTCAGAGTCCGGGATTACACTGAGTACCCTGGTATAAGGGGAGGGACTGATGCTTGCATTTTTGACCTTGATGGAAAAGCCATGGGGGGGGGGGGAGCTTTATATTATCAGCTCGGTTTTGGAGAGACTTAATTTAAGGAAGTGGAGGACATCCATGCTGATATTATATTATAAATTCTTATTATTACTATAAGCATCAGAGGGACTATATTGTCTTCAGCAGGTGAAGTGAAGTTGAAAAGAACAGAACAGGTCCAGTTGCACCCACTATATGTATAACTATGTACTGTATATTATCTTTGTATACTATATATCTATGTATACTATATACTGTATATCTATGTATACTATATACTGTATATCTATGTATACTATATACTATATATCTATGTATACTATATACTGTATATCTATGTATACTGTATATCTATGTATACTATATACTGTATATCTATGTATACTATATACTGTATATCTATGTATACTATATACTGTATATCTATGTATACTGTATATCTATGTATACTATATACCGCATTATTCCTCCAATCGGTGAAGAAATATATGAATGTGTGTTCGTAGAAGTTGCATTTTTTTGCTCTTCCCTGTAGCATGGAGGTCGGTCGTTTATCAGAAGTATGATTGATCGTCTTCTGTCTTCCATCCCATTGGCATTCATTGCATTGGGTGCAGATAGCACGGTGTCATCACCAATATGGATCGGGGAGCTCAGAGAAATGTATTTGTACGATATATTTGTGTGTTGGATGATAGCTTCATACCCAGATACAGAACTATAAACGCTGAATCAACATTATTTATATGAACTCCATAGAGAGAGTGACAATGTTTCCCATCAATGTCGTTGTGATGCAATGGGGGGGGGGGAGGGGCAGCACTGCTCTGCATTAAGTTATTAAGATCAATAAATCTCCTACAGAACTTTTCCTTAAAAATAGATTACAAGAAGCTAATCTGATCATCTGGCCTTTGCAGCAACTCCGCCCGCGACAGATCCGGAGCCCGCTAATGGAGAAGTCACTGCCGGAATTTACTAGACTTTTTATTTTGTCTGATTATATAAAGACTGAAATAAAAGTTGATGGAAAATCATTTTATATAATATTAGGACTTATTAAAATAACATTCTGACTGCAAAATTGTTTAATACAGATCCACATTTATATTTGATTCTTCACCTGCTTGTTTCCTAAAGCAAGATTAAGCCAAAAAAACAAAAAACGTAATTCAGTAAACCCTTGGAGAATAATTCGTCCCAGAAGCATACTTGTAATCCAAAGCACTCGTATATCAAAGCAAATCTCCCCATAAGAAATAATGGAAACTCAGATGATTCGTTCCACAACCATTTATTCATATAAAAATGATTACAGCCGCAATACAAAATACGGTATAAAGTGTAAGAATAAAACAAATGAACCTGCACCGGAGCTACAGAGTATAAAAGAGAAGAGAGACGCTTCACACTGCCCCCCTCCCCCAAAGCACCTTTGTCCCCATGTTGATGAGGATAAGGGCCTCTTCCCAAAAACCCTGGCCGTTGGTCGTTGGGGGTCTGCGGGCAGGGAGCTTTCACAAGCGTGAAAGTCGCCACAACTTTGCCAGGCAACTTCGAGACAACTTTGAGGCCCCTTTCACACTTGTGTGACTTGTCCTGCGACTTGGGACTGCAAAGTCGCATGACAAGTCGTTCCCCATGATTTCCAATGACAACCATTCATATTAGTACGACTCGCACCAACTTCAAAGTAGTCCCTGCACTACTTTGGTCTGACTTTGATGCGAGTTGAGGTCAGTGGACCTCAGGTTTATACAGGTATTCCCCGAAATCGCGGCAAAATCGCGGCCGCGAAATTTGCTGTAACATCGCGGCGAAATCACGCGACTTTCAAGTCACAGCAGTGTGAACGAGGCCTGAGGCCCCTTTCACACTTGTACGACACGACAGTCATACAACTGTGGACCCGACTTCAATAAACAGGGATCCGACTTTGATCCCTGACAATACCTGGCACTGTCTGATATGAATCTTTAGGGGGAACTCCACACCAAATTTAAAAAAAAATTGGCATGGGTTCCCCTCCAAGAGCAAACTAGGCCCTTCGGTCTGGTATGGATTTTAAGGGGAACCCCACACGCCAAAAAAACAGCGTGGGGATCTCCCCAAAATGCATACCAGACCCTTACTTGAGCACAAAGCCCGGCAGGTCAGGAAATGGGGTGTGGGATGAGCGAGCACCCCCCCCTTGAACCAAACCAGGCCACATGCCCTCAACATTGGGGGTGGGTGCTTTGAGGCAGGGTGGCCCTGTGCCCCCCCAAAGCACCTTTGTCCCCATGTTGATGAGGATAAGGGACATTTCCCGACAACCCTGGCCGTAGGTCATCGGGGGTCTGTGGGCAGGGAGCTTATTGGAATCTGGAAGCCCCCTTTAACAAGGGGGCCCCCAGATCCAGGCCCTCCCCCCTATGTGAATGAGTATGGGGTACATTGTACTCCTACCCATTCACCTAAAAAAAAGTGTCAAAAATAAAACACAGTACACAGGTTTTTAAAGTAATTTATTAAGCAGCTCTGGCGTCTCTTCTCCCCTCTCCGGCTCTTCTGCCTCCTCTCCTGATGTCTTCTGCCTCTGCCAGTTCTTCTCCCCTCTCCGGGTCTTCTCTGCTCTCCACTCTTCTTCTGTTCTTCTTCCGATGTTGACTCGACGCTCTCTCCCGCTCTAATGCTGGGCGCGCGGTGTGCCACTACTTATATTGGCATGGGGCATGGTCATCGGAGGCCCCCCTTATGACATTACCGCCCATCATACCCCAGCAGGGACATCATAAGAGGCAGGCCTCTGGATGACCCCGCCCCATGCCAATATAAGTATTGGCACACCACGCACCCGGCATTAGAGCGGGAGAGAGCATTGAGTCAACATCGGAAGACCTGGCAAAAGAGTAAGAAGACAGTGGAGAAGACCCAGCAGAGGCAGAAGACAGCGGACAGAGGGAGAAGAACCGGAGAGGGCTAGAAGCGGAGAGCGGAGAAGACCCGGAGAGGGGAGAAGAACCGGCAGAGGTAGAAGACATCAGTGGAGGAGACAGAAGACCCAGAGAGGGGAGAAGAACCGGCAGAAGACATCAGGGGAGGAGACAGAAGACCCGAAGAGGGGAGAAGAACCGGCAGAAGACATCAGCGGAGGAGACAGAAGACCCGTAGAGGGGAGAAGAACTGGCAGAAGACATCAGTGAAGGAGAGGGGAGAAGAATCGGCAGAAGACATCAGTGAAGGAGACAGACGACCCGGAGAGGGGAGAAGAACTGGCAGAAGACATCAGTGAAGGAGACTGAAGACCCGGAGAGGGGAGAAGAACTGGCAGAAGATATCATTGAAGGAGACAGAAGACCCGGAAAGAGGAGAAGAACGGGCATAAGACATCAATGGAGGAGATTGAAGACCCAGAGAGAGGAGAAGAACGGGCAGAAGACATCAATGGAGGAGACAGGAGACCCGGAGAGAGGAGCAGAACGGGCAGAAGACATCAGTGGAGGAGACAGAAGACCCGGGGAGGGGAGAAGAACGGGCAGAAGACATCAATGGAGGAGACAGAAGACCCGGAGAGGTGAGACACCGTCCACTGCTCTACTGACACCGTTCACTGCCCTACTGACACCGTCCACTGCCCTACTGACACCGTCCACTGCCCTACTGACACCGTCCACTGCTCTACTGACACCGTCCCCTGCTCTACTGACACCGTCCCCTGCTCTACTGACACCGTCCCCTGCTCTACTGACACCGTCCACTGCCCTACTGACACCATCCACTGCCCTACTGACACCATCCACTGCTCTACTGACACCGTCCGCTGCTCTACTGACACCATCCGCTGCCCTACTGACACCGTCCACTGCTCTACTGACACTGTCCACTGCCCTACTGACACCATCCACTGCTCTACTGACACCGTTCACTGCCCTACTGACACCGTTCACTGCCCTACTGACACCGTCCACTGCCCTACTGACACCGTCCACTGCTCTACTGACACCATCCTCTGCTCTACTGACACCATCCTCTGCTCTACTGACACCGTCCACTGCTCTACTGACACCATCCTCTGCTCTACTGACACCGTCCACTGCTCTACTGACACCATCCTCTGCTCTACTGACACCGTCCACTGCTCTACTGACACCATCCACTGCTCTACTGACACCGTCCACTGCTCTACTAACACTGTCCACTGCTCTACTGACACCGTCCACTGCCCTACTGACACCATCCACTGCTCTACTGACACCATCCTCTGCTCTACTGACACCGTCCACTGCCCTACTGACACCGTCCACTGCTCTACTGACACCGTCCACTGCTCTACTGACACCATCCACTGCTCTACTGACACCGTCCACTGCCCTACTGACACCGTCCACTGCTCTACTGACACCGTCCACTGCTCTACTGACACCGTCCACTGCTCTACTGACACCATCCACTGCTCTACTGACACCGTCCTCTGCTCTACTGACACCATCCACTGCTCTACTGACACCGTCCACTGCTCTACTGACACCGTCCACTGCCCTACTGACACCGTCCACTGCTCTACTGACACCGTCCACTGCTCTACTGACACCGTCCACTGCTCTACTGACACCATCCACTGCTCTACTGACACCGTCCACTGCTCTACTGACACCGTCCACTGCCCTACTGACACCGTCCACTGCTCTACTGACACCATCCACTACTTTACTCACACTTTTCACAGCTCTACTGACTGACGCTGTCTACTTTTAGGGTAAGCTAAGGTTACATTTTTACATTGACATTTGTTTATTATATTTCTGTAAGTTTTCCTTACTATTTAGTCAGGCCTTTGTTATTTCATTTCTTTAAGAAAAAAAGTCGCTGAACCCCTGGTGATCTTTGATCTCTTTCATGTTGTTTAGGTAGATCTCCATCTCTCAAAGGTTTCCCATCCTCATGTTGCACTGTGTCGCTGGGGAAAGGCACTTGCCCCGTCACCCTGCATAGGTAGATCAGTAATCTCTGAGGACCCACCCAGGCCCATCTCAGGCCCTCTGAGTTTCTGGTTTCATCTACACAGAGTGAGGGGGCCAAGCCCTTTCCCCAGCAACCCACTCTCAGCCCTCTCCCGCCCATCCCAGTACAGCCCCTGGTAGTGGGAAGTAATAGTGGAACCCCCCGGGTTATGGGGGTATGTCAGGTGATAGTACATTGTACCCCTACCCATTCACCTAAAAAAAAAAAGTGTAAAAAAAAAAAACGCAGTACACAAGTTTTTGAAGTAATATATTAAGCAACTCCGGCGTCTCTTCTCCTCTCTCCGGGTCTACTGTCTCCTCCACTGATGTCTTCTGCCGGTTCTTCTCCCCTCAGAGATGGATGGTGTCAGTAGGGCAGTGGATGGTGTCAGTAGGGCAGTGGATGGTGTCAGTAGAGCAGAGGACGGTGTCAGTAGAGCAGAGGACGGTGTCAGTAGAGCAGTGGACGGTGTCAGTAGAGCAGTGGACGGTGTCAGTAGAGCAGTGGACGGTGTCAGTAGAGTGGACGGTGTCAGCAGAGGACGGTATCAGTAGAGCAGTGGACGGTGTCAGTAGGGTAGTGGATGGTGTCAGTAGAGCAGTGGACGGTGTCAGTAGAGCAGTGGACGGTGTCAGTAGGGCAGAGGATGGTGTCAGTAGAGCAGTGGATGGTGTCAGTAGAGCAGTGGATGGTGTCAGTAGAGCAGTGGACGGTGTCAGTAGAGCAGTGGACGGTGTCAGTAGGGCAGTGGACGGTGTTAGTACAGCAGTGGACAGTGTCAGTAGAGCAATGGATGGTGTCAGTAGAGCAGTGGACGGTGTCAGTAGGGCAGTGGACGGTGTCAGTACAGCAGTGGACAGTGTCAGTAGAGCAATGGATGGTGTCAGTAGAGCAGTGGACGGTGTCAGTAGAGCAGTGGATGGTGTCAGTAGGGCAGAGGAAGGTGTCAGTAGAGCAGAGGACGGTGTCAGTAGGGCAGTGGACGGTGTCAGTAGAGCAGTGGATGGTGTCAGTAGGGCAGTGGATGGTGTCAGTAGAGCAGAGGACGGTGTCAGTAGGGCAGTGGACGGTGTCAGTAGAGCAGTGGACGGTGTCAGTAGGGCAGTGGATGGTGTCAGTAGGGCAGAGGACGGTATCAGTAGAGCAGTGGATGGTGTCAGTAGGGCAGTGGACAGTGTCAGTAGGGCAGTGGACGGTGTCAGTAGGGCAGTGGACGGTGTCAGTAGGGCAGTGGATGGTGTCAGTAGGGTAGAGGAAGGTGTCAGTAGAGCAGAGGACGGTGTCAGTAGAGCAGTGGATGGTGTCAGTAGGGCAGTGGACGGTGTCAGTAGAGCAGTGGACGGTGTCAGTAGAGCAGTGGACGGTGTCAGTAGGGCAGTGGACGGTGTCAGTAGGGCAGTGGACGGTGTCAGTAGAGCAGTGGACGGTGTCAGTAGAGCAGTGGACGGTGTCAGTAGAGCAGTGGACGGTGTCAGTAGGGCAGTGGACGGTGTCAGTAGGGCAGTGGACGGTGTCAGTAGAGCAGTGGACGGTGTCAGTAGAGCAGTGGACGGTGTCAGTAGGGCAGTGGACGGTGTCAGTAGAGCAGTGGACGGTGTCAGTAGAGCAGTGGACGGTGTCAGTAGGGCAGTGGACGGTGTCAGTAGAGCAGTGGACGGTGTCAGTAGAGCAGTGGATGGTGTCAGTAGGGCAGTGGACAGTGTCAGTAGAGCAGTGGACGGTGTCAGTAGGGCAGTGGATGGTGTCAGTAGGGCAGAGGATGGTATCAGTAGAGCAGTGGATGGTATCAGTAGGGCAGAGGATGGTATCAGTAGGGCAGTGGACGGTGTCAGTAGTAAATTACATATTTACCAGCCCCTTCTCCCGCTCTCCATCCTGAAAGGATCCCCACTGGCGGGAGAGGAGAAGAGGGGAGGCCAACAGTGCTGCAAGCGGGAAGGGGACTAGGGGAGCATACAAAGGGGCCCAGGCAGAAGATGGAGGGAAAATCTAGACAGGAGGGCGGTATTTACTGGAACCGAACCCCTCTATTTTCCTCCTGCAGCAGCTGAAAGCTGGCTTCTCCTCCCCTCCCTCCTGCCGGCTTTTTTCACAGGTGCTGGTAATGGATGCCTGGCTTGAACACTGTGATTCGGGTTCCAGAGAGAAATATGGAGAGAGTCACTGGTGATAAACTGGACAACACTGGGAACATTGGAGGTACGGAGATCAGACTGGAAGACACTGGGAGGTGATACTGGGAACACCGGCACAGAAGCATGGAACAGGTGAGTGTGACATTGTTTTCAAAAAACTTTAATCGTTAAAATCTGCCACGGTCTTCACATTCTACAGCCTTCACCTCTACACCTCCCCCATCCACAGCTCTCCTCTTTATACCCCCCTATCTACAGCTTTCACCTCTGCACAATCAGCCCCCTCCAAGCCTAACCCCCACCCTCCTGTCTACAACTCTCTCCTGTGTACTCAGCCCCTCTTCCACAACTATCAGCTGTGCATCAACCCCCCAACACCCCACCAACACCCCCCAACATCAACCGCCTATCATTCACTGTAATGAATGCAGATGACACCGCTATATTAGGTGTGTATGGGCCTTTTTTTTCAATATTGTGCAGAATGTTGAAGCACACTAAACAAAAGATGTTGGACACCTTCCTTGGGTGCCACTAGCCATGCCAAATAGAGAGGGTCAATCTACCTGGAGGGTAGGTTTGGGGGGCAGACATGAAAAATTGTGTGTGCTACTAGACGTGAAAGTAGTTAAAAGCATTTTCTGGATAAAGTCACTGGGTCGGGGTTATTAGAGGTCAGGGCTGGATGACTCATCCTGGCAGCTCTCTGGTGCCTCCCCCTGTTTCTAGAATGTTGGAGAATGTTCTAGAAAATTGTGGGCGGAGGATACAGAATGTTTATGGAGATGACACCATTGACAAGAGTCACCAATGAGAAGACATTGCTCATCAATGGTGTCATCTCCATAAATATTCTGTAACTGTCAGAAATCAGCAGCTGGGAGAGCACATACATGTAGCTACAGTGGCGTAGCGTGGGTTGTCAGCACCCGGGGCAAGGCAAGTAATTTGCGCCCCCTAACCTGCGGACTTTTAGCACTCCCCGAATCTCTTCAAATACAATAGTACTGACCTATCTGATTCCTATACTGACCACTACACTAACCTACTTGATTTCAACACTGACAAACCTCATTCCTTTACTGACCATTACACACTACACTGACCACTACACTACACTACACTGACCACTATACTATACTATACTACACTGACCACTATACTACACTGACCACCATACTATACTACACTGACCACTATACTACACTGACCACCATACTATACTACACTGACCACCATACTACACTGACCACCATACTATACTACACTGACCACCATACTACACTACACTGACCACTATACTACACTACACTGACCACTATACTACACTGACCACCATACTACACTACACTGACCACTATACTATACTACACTGACCACTATACTACACTGACCACTATACTATACTACACTGACCACTATACTATACTACACTGACCACCATACTACACTACACTGACCACCATACTACACTACACTGACCACTATACTAGACTACACTACACTGACCACTATACTACACTGTCCACTGTACTGACCACCACACTACACTGACCACCATACTAACCACTTTACTACACTACACTGACCTCCATACTAAACTACACTATACTGACCACTATACTAACCACTATATATTCTACACTAACCACCATACTGTCCACTATACTGACCACCATACTACACTAACCACCACACTGACCACTACAATACACTGACCTCCATACTAAACTACACTATACTAACCACTATACTATACTACACTGACCACTATACTGACCTCCATACTAAACTACACTATACTGACCACTATACTACACTACAGTACACTACATTGACCACTATACTACACTACACTGTCCACTATACTACCCTCCATACTAAACTACACTGTCCACTATACTACCCTCCATACTAAACTACACTGTCCACTATACTACCCTCCATACTAAACTACACTGTCCACTATACTGACCACTATACTACACTACACTGACCACTATACTACACCATACTGTCCACTATACTGACCACCATACTACACTAACCACCACACTGACCACTACAATACACTGACCTCCATACTAAACTACACTATACTAACCACTATACTATACTACACTGACCACTATACTGACCTCCATACTAAACTACACTATACTGACCACTATACTACACTACAGTACACTACATTGACCACTATACTACACTACACTGTCCACTATACTACCCTCCATACTAAACTACACTGTCCACTATACTACCCTCCATACTAAACTACACTGTCCACTATACTACCCTCCATACTAAACTACACTGTCCACTATACTACCCTCCATACTAAACTACACTGTCCACTATACTACCCTCCATACTAAACTACACTGTCCACTACACTGACCACTATACTACACTATACTGTCCACTATACTACACAGCCTACACTATACTGTCCTGTCTACAGTCTCTCTCCCCCCCCTCTCCTCACGAGGGAGTCTTACTCACCTTCTTGTCCTGGCCTGCATCGGTCCGGAGGAGGAGAAGACAGCTGCAGCTCAGGTTTTAGCTTCTCTCCCCCGCGCCCTGACTGCTGCCATGTTCAGTGTCCATCGCACTGTGATTGGGCGTATAGGGGTCATGTGCGGAGGCAGGACTTCAGGATTGATCGAGGACAGGCCAGACCTACGCCTCACATGACCCCCATACACCCAATCACAGGGCGCCGGACACTTAACATGGCAGCCGGAGCACGGGGGACACAGGAACTTGAAGTTAGGAGGAGGCAGCCAGTAGTGACACAAACTGGCCCGGGGCCACTGCACCTCCTGCACCCCCCACGCTACGCCACTGTGTAGCTACACACAGAAACTGGGACCAGACCATGAATGTACAGTGCCTTGAAAAAGTATTCATACCCCTTGAAATTTCCCACATTTTGTTACAACCAAAAACGTAATTGTATTTTATTGGGATTTTATGTGATAGACCAACACAAAGTGACACATAATTGTGAAGTGGAAGGAAAATGATAAATGATACAAATAAATATGTGAAACAAACAGCATCTGATGGCTTCTCCACTGAGGACACCTGATGTAAGGGGGGCTGCTCCACTGGGGACACCTGATGGGGGCTTCTCCACTGGGTACACCTGATGTAAGGGGGGCTTCTCCACTGGGGACACCTGATGTAAGGGGGGCTTCTCCACTGGGGACACCTAATGTAAGGGGGGCTTCTCCACTGGGGACACCTGATGTAAGGGGGGCTTCTCCACTGGGGACACCTGATGGGGGCTTCTCCACTGGGGACACCTGATGTAAGGGGGGGCTTCTCCACTAGGGACACCTGATGTAAGGGGGGCTCTGCTGCTGGGGACACCAGATGTAAGGGGGGCTCCCCTGCCAGGGACACAGATCTGTAAGGAGGGCCTCTGCTTCTGGGGGCACCTGATGTAAGGATGTACTCTGCTGGGGGCACCTGATGGCATCTGGTGGCAGGCGACATGGCAGGTTACATGTCTGTGACATGTTGTGGGAAAGGCCACGGGGCGGGGTGGAGGGTGGGCAGCCTCCCGGCCGGCTCCGCCTGTTGTTCCACTCTGCCTGTTAGAGAGTCTCCGCTGCTGAGGGAGGGGGGCTTCTCCACTGGGAACACCAGATGTAAGGGGGGGCTTCTCCACTGGGGACACCGGATGTAAGGGGGGGCTTCTCCACTGGGGACACTGGATGTAAGGGGAGGCTTCTCCACTGGGGACACCTGATGTAAGGGGGGATTCTCCACTGGGGACATTGGATGTAAGGGGGGCTTTTCCACTGGGGACACTTGATGGGGGCTTCTCCACTGGGGACACCTGATGGGGGCTTCTCCACTGGGGACACCTGATGTAAGGGGGGCTTCTCCAGTGGGGACACCTGATGTAAGGGGGGCTTCTCCACTGGGGACACCTGATGTAAGGGGAGCTTCTCTACTGAGGGACACCAGATGTAAGGGGGGCTCCTCTGCTGGGGACACCAGATGTAAGGGGGGCTCCGCTGCCAGGGACACAGATCTGTAGTAAGGGGCCTCTGCTTCTGGGGGCACCTGATGTAAGGACGGACTCTGCTGGGGGCACCTGATGGCATCTGGTGGCAGGCGACGTGGCAGGTGACATGCTGAGGGGTCCCACTAATTCTGGATTATGGTGAGTTGAATTATTTCATTCTATATTACAATGTAATAATAGTAATAATGCGCTTCAATCATCCTGACACCATAACAACCATGGTGCTGGGATGATTGAAGCGCTAACCCCATGTGTTTGGAGTATCTTTATCTGCTGATTTGTTAAACTCTGAAATACACATATTTCTATTGTGGTGTAGGATCTGGGCCTGCTGTCCCTCCATCCCTCTTTCCTTTCTTCTCTCTCCTTCCCTCCTTTTTTCTCTCTTCCTCCCTCCCTCTTTTCCCCTTTCTTTCTCCACCTCTCATTCATCTCAGACTCTAACCACACCCCCATTAGAACCACGCCCATATAAGCCACACCCACTATTTTACGTAAACCACGCCCTGAATGGTGGTGTGTGTGTGTGGGAGGGGGGGCGGCATTGAAGGACCCAGCCTTGGGGCGGCAAAGGGAGTAAATCAAGGCCTGCTCCCAGCAGGTGTGACCAGGTAAGGCTGATCGCTGGAACCTGCTGGTGGACACTAAAACTGCAGCTTTCTGCCCAGAGCACCACAGTGCCACCAGCAGGCAAACTCTGTCCTAACAGTAGCCTTCTGTGGATGTCCATCCATTCTGTGGATGTGGGCCTGCACCCCTCCTTCATCAGGAACTCAATGGTGGCAGATTGCTTCTGCTTGGAATCTATTATTTACTTGCAATGAAAAAGACGAATAATGGATTCCAAGCAGAAGCAATGTGCCGCCATTGAGTTCCTGATGAAGGAGGGGTGGAGGCTGTCTAACATCCACAGAAGGCTACAGAGTGTTTATGGAGAATAAAACCAAATGACAACAGATTGCTCATCAATGGTGTCATCTCCATAAACATTCTGTAGTCTTCTGTAGATGTTGGGCAGCCTCCTTCATCAAGAACTCAATGACGGCACGTTGCTTCTGCTTGGAATCCATTATTTACCTGCAACGAAGAAAAAGAAGAAGAGTTACTCTACTGCGATGCAGTTGCAGCCCGTCCATAGAGGACGCATGGGCACCGCCTCCCCTATCCCCCCTGGTAAACATATTAGAGCGTCTTGGATACCAATGCGGGGGGGCGGGGGGGTTTAGAAGTACATGATTAGAGTCAGAGGCTCTAATAGGCTTCAAAAAAGGGTGGCCTTGGAGTGTAGAGCATTGCACTCTGAACCCACCCAGTTGTGTGATGATAGCGAATGAAATTTCAGGCACTGGCAGGTTGTGAAACCTGTTTCCCAATTGGTCAAAGTGTCAGGCGATCCTATTGGATGCCTAGCGCTTTGGCAGAAGAGGAGACACACGGCGGAGGAAGCTTGAGGAGCGAGACACAGGAGCCACCGCTGCCCACACTCCGGGAGAGGAGGAGAGGACACTGGAGCCGTGCGCTGCCCACACTCCGGGAGAGGAGGAGAGGACACCGGTGCCACCGCTGCCCGGACTCCGGGAGAGGAGGAGAGGACACCGGAGCCGCCGCTGCCCGCACTCCAGGAGAGGAGGAGAGGACACAGGAGCCGCCGCTGCCCGCACTCTGGGAGAGGAGGAGAGGACACCGGAGCTACCGCTGCCCGCACTCTGGGAGAGGAGGAGAGGACACCGGAGCCACCGCTGCCCGCACTCTGGGAGAGGAGGAGAGGGCACCGGAGCTGCCCTGCCTGGACTCCGGGAGAGGAGGAGAGGACACCGGAGCCACCGCTGCCCGCACTCTGGGAGAGGAGGAGAGGGCACCGGAGCTGCCCTGCCTGGACTCCGGGAGAGGAGGAGAGGACACCGGAGCCGCCGCTGCCCGCACTCCAGGAGAGGAGGAGAGGACACAGGAGCCACCGCTGCCCGCACTCTGGGAGAGGAGGAGAGGACACCGGAGCCACCGCTGCCCGCACTCTGGGAGAGGACACCAGAGCCACCGCTGTACGCACTCCGGGAGAGGAGGGGAGGACACCAGAGCCCCAGCCACACAAGCGGGTAAGTGCCAGACCACCTGGTGAAGGGGCTGCTGTCCCAGTGTTGTTTGTTTGTCGCCCCTCCAAGAGAAGAACCCACCAGCCACCACTGCTGCCATGTGACATTTGAAGGACCTATGGAAGTCATTGGTGCATTACTTTCAGCACAGCCCTCGTATTACAATATATTGGATATCGCTATCTGCTGTGTGAAGGACCCCAATATAACGTCATATTATAGTCGGGAGTCACATGGATGTTCTTTAATTCCCTGTCAAATATTTTTTAAATAAACCTTTAAGTACTGTCCCTGGAACCTGACTTCCCTACATTGAATCAATCCTCCGCTGTTTGTGTCAACAGGAAAGGGCAGAGAAGACCGGAGTGTCTCGGTTACTATGGCACTGCGCCAAAAGATTGACTGCGGCGTTCATGCATCACCCCGGTGTCTGCTCCGCTTACTTCTCAGCCCGATACGTCTCTCCTCTCCGGCTGTCACACAATTATCTTCTCTCCCTCGCACCGGCGCAGCGCGCACCATGTCTAACCTGTGACTAATTGGGAACAAATTCATGCTGCCATTTCCCAAACCCTGAAAAACAAGTCCGCGCCGAGCAGACACCCTTCTCCTTAACGAGCGCCTGTGCAAGTTAATGACCTCTGATGAGGTGACATTAATATACTGCGGATGACAAGGAAGAGCCGATCTATGCAGATACCGAACCTGACCGAGACACATTGCTCTACCAGAACGCCACGTAACCTCATCTACCGGGAGGAACGGGTCAATTAGAGCCATCAGAAAAGGACAATTCTCCGCACATTACTCATTGAGGGTATTTTTAGCTCTCGGCTTCATTGTTTACTTTATTATTTAATCACTTTGAAGTCCGCCGACCGCCATATATCCAGAAATGAAATGTATTCAGAAACACAACAACAACCACCAATGGCATCCAAAACCATCGCTAATTAATTTTATATGACTACCATCCCTCTCTTACTTCAGTTTATTTATTACAGGTACTTATATAGCGTTGTCAATTTACACATACACTATATTGCCAAAAGTATTGGAACGCCTGCCTTTACACACACATGAACTTTAATGACATCCCAGTCTTAGTCCGGAGGGTTCAATATTGAGTTGGCTCCGCCCTTTGCAGCTATAACAGCTTCACCTCTTCTGGGAAGGCCGTCCACAAGGTTTAGGAGTGTTTGGAATGTTTGACCATTCTTCCAGAAAAGCATTTGTGAGGTCAGGCACTGATGCTGGACGAGAAGGCCTGGCTAGCAGTCTCCAGGTTGAGGTCAGGACTCTGTGCAGTCCAGTCCTGTTCCTCCACCCCAAACTCACTCATCCATGTCTTTATGGACCTTGCTTTGTGCACTGGTGCGCAGTCATGTTGGAACAGGAAGGAGCCGTCCCCAAACTGTTCCCTCAAAGTTGGGAGCATGAAAGTGTCCAAAATGTCTTGGTATGCTGACACCTTAAGAGTTCCCTTCCCTGTGCAGGCCAGTCAAGTTCCTCCACCCCAAACTCGCTCATCCATGTCTTTACATTCCCATAGACACCCTCCTAAACCTTGTGAACGGCCTTCCGAAGAGTTGAAGCTGTTATAGCTGCAAAGGGCGGAGCCAACTCAATATTGAACCCTCCGGACTAAGACTGGGATGTCATTGGCAAAATTCAATCGATTGCAATGCCCTAAGGTGACAACCAGACACCTTTGGTATAAATGTGCCACATCCTACATAATCTGTAAATGCTGAAATTGGGAACAATGGACTTTGTAGGCACGTATAAAAAATAATAACACATTTTAATAGATCACATAAAATTCATACATATACAACACAGTGATTTATAAAGATATGGGGCACAGTGGTTTTTGCTGGAGGATATACGGAATCATATACCTCCTGGGGGGCAATGCTAGAAGTATAAAGAAAATGCCCCACACTGAGATGTGTGTATTCCTCTTGGTGGTTCCCACAATCCTCATAGATTAAAAATAATTACTCGCTCTACATGTTTCGCGACCTAAACTGTCGCTTCGTCAGGAGCTTCAAGGTTTCTAGTTAGAAGAACATACTTTAATTAGAATACAATACAGATTATAAGTTTTAAGGTACAAATCTGCATATGTATACAAAATATACATCACCTCACCAATAATATAGTGCTTGAACAGAAAGTTTCAAGGCTCGCCTGCGCCAGGGAGATTGTGACCGCAAAAAGGCCTCCTCCGAAAGTTGGTAGTGACCGAGGACCCCAGTACTGGGAGACAGCCAAGAGTAGGCACATGAGTCGGGATGTGTCGGGATGTGTCGGGGTGTGTCGGTGTGTGTCGGAATGTGTCAGGATCTGTCAAAGTGTGTCGGAATGTGTCGGGATGTGTTGGGGTGTGTCAGGATCTGTCGGGGTGTGTCGGAATGTGTCAGGATCTGTCGGGGTGTGTCGGAATGTGTCGGGATGTGTCGGGGTGTGTCAGGATCTGTCGGGGTGTGTCGGAATGTGTCGGGGTGTGTCGGGATGTGTCGGAATGTGTTGGGGTGTGTCGGAATGTGTCGGGGTGTGTCAGGGTGTGTCGGGATCTGTCGGGATTAGGGATGAGCTTCGTGTTCGAGTCGAACATCGTCTGTTCGCCGAATTGCGAACGATATGGGCCGTTCGCGACAAATCCGTGTGGCGCGTCACGGCCCATAATTCACTACGGCATCGCAGTGCATTGCTGGCTGATGATTGGCCAAGCATGCACTATGACCCGCATGCTTGGCCAATCACAGCGCCGTCTGAACAGAGAGCCGTAATTGGCCAAAGCCAAGGAGGCTTTGGCCAATTATGGCTCAGAGGATTTAGTACACGCCCCACACTATATAAGGCCGCCTGCACGGCGGCCCTGTGTAGTGTGTGTTCCGGCGTTCATAGATAGATAGACAGAGAGACAGTGTCATTTGATTTGAGTTAGATAGATTAGGCAGAACAGTCAGTCAGTTAGCTGCACTTACAGTGTATTGTGTATATATATGCATCCCAGGTGTTGTATATATATATATATATATATATATATATATATATATATATATATACACTGTATTCAGTTTAGCTAGATCCATTCCTGTTATCTTCTTACTGACAGGCAGGCTTGTCTTGTTACAGTATTTACAGCTACCTGAAGAAAATTGCTGGTGTTCTTTTGATCCTATTAGTACCACAGTCAGGCAGCTAGACTATTTACAGTTAGTGCAGTGCGTCCTCCTCACAGTGTTCAGCTAAAACTACAAGTTAGTGTGGTGCGTCCTGCTCACAGTGTTCAGCTAAAACTACAAGTTAGTTTTTTGTGAGCTCTGCACAGTGTTTAGCTAAAGCTACCTGTAGAAGGTTGGTGGTGTTCTCATACTACAGGCAGGCAGTTGATTTTGCTAGCTGCAGTATCAGTACATACATATATATATATATATATATATATATATATATATATATATATATATATATATATATATATATATATATATATATATATATATATATATATATATATATATATATATATATCCCAGCTTAGTGCAGCTACAGGCCATTAGTATGTCTGGAAGGCCAAGAAGGAGAGGCAGACAGCCACAAGCCAATAAGAGAGGGCAAGCAGGCTCTGTGTCTAGTGCTGGTCGTGGAGACGGTGCATCCTCATCAGCACGTGACCGTGGGACACGCTTGGCCTTTTTTTCGGCAGGTGGCCGTGTTGAGCCGCAACATGCGGAAGACTTGGTCGAGTGGATGACCAAGCCGTCCTCATCCTCCTCACCCTCTCTCACCCATGCCCAGGGTACTTTGTCTGCAAAGCAGCGGCCTCTTCCCTCGGCTCAATGTCATCAGTGACTCCTTCCTTAGCCCCACCATGTCCTCCTGAGGAGTCCCTCGAACTGTTTGACCACAGTGTTGGGTACATGCTCCAGGAGGATGCCCAGCGTTTGGAAGGCTCTGATGATGATACTGAGCTCGATGAAGGCAGTAACACGAGCACGGACAGAGGGGGTGCCCAAGACGGACAGCAATCTGGCAGTCATGCTCCCCCTGCTGCAGCATACTGCCAGGTTTGCTCCAGTGATGAGGAGGGAGGGGATGATGAGGTCACTGACTCAACGTGGGTGCCTGATAGGAGAGAGGAGGAGGAGGAGGCGGCGGCACATCACCAACGAGGCAGGATGCCCTCCAGGGGCCAGCCTAAGGGCAGCACCTTGACTGCATCACACCTCAAAGCTCCACATGTGCAGGGCGCAGCAGTCTCTGCACGTTATTCAAAAAGTTCTTTGGTGTGGGCCTTTTTTGAGACGAGTGCATCAGATCGCACCGCTGCTATTCGCAACATATGTCTCAAGCGTATCTCGTGTGGCCAAAACATCTCCCGCTTGGGTACCACATGCTTGACCAGACATATGTTGACCTGCCATGCAGTTTGTTGGCAAGCGTATCTAAAAGACCCACACCAAAGAACAAAGAGGACCTCTCCTTGCTCCTCATCAGCTGAGATCTCCAACCCCACTATACCTTCAGTCCTCTCTGAGACCTGCACTGAGAGGAATGAAGGTGTAGAATTAGGTTTGTCACAGCCAAGTACTTGTGGGCAATCTGCTTTTGGTACACCGACGTCATATTGTACCAGGCAAATTTCCCTGCCCCAGCTGCTGCACCGCCGAAAGAAGTTTGCTCCCAGCCATCCACATGCCCAGCGGTTGAATGCTAGCTTGGCAAAATTGCTAGCACTTCAACTGCTGCCTTTTCAGTTGGTAGACTCTGCCCCCTTCCGTGAGTTTGTGGAATGTGCGGTTCCTCAGTGGCAGGTACCCAAACGCCACTTTTTCTCACGGAAGGCGATTCCGGCTCTCTACCGGCATGTGGAAGGCAATGTCCATGCCTCGCTGGACAGGGTGGTCAGCGGTAAGGTGCATATTACCGCTGACTCATGGTCCAGCAGGCATGGACAGGGACATTAACTAAGTTTCACGCGCATTGGGTGACTCTGCTGGCAGCTGGGAAGGATGCAGGACAAGGTGCAGTAGTGTTGGAGGTTGTTCCACCACCACGCCTCCAAAATGCTAATGATTTTGACACACCTCTCCCCTCCACCCCCTCCTCTTCTTCTTCCTCCATGGCCTCTTCCTGTGCTTTGTCCTCGGAACCAGCAGTGCTCCGTAGCCGTTCAAGGGGCTACGCAAGTACGCAGGCCAAAAGATGTCATGCGGTGCTTGAGCTGGTGTGCTTGGGGGACAGGAGCCACACTGGGGCAGAGGTTCTGTCAGCTCTGCAGGGGCAGGTTCAGAGGTGGTTGACACCATGCCAACTTAAGGCAGGAATGGGGGTTTGCGACAATGGCACCAACCTCCTCTCTGCCCTCCGACAGGGACAAATGACCTATGTACCTTGTTTGGCTCACGTCCTTAACTTGGTGGTGCAGCGGTTCTTGGGCAGGTACCCGGGCTTACAGGATGTCCTGAGGCAGGCCAGGAAAGTCTGTGTGCATTTCCGACGGTCATATAATGCCGGTGCTCGGCTGACGGACCTCCAAAAGGAGTTTAACCTGCCCAAGAACCGCCTAATCTGTGACATGCCCACCAGGTGGAACTCAACGTTGGCCATGCTGCAGTGGCTGCACACGCAGCAGAGGGCCATCAATGAGTACCTGTGCGACTATAGCACCAGGACAGGGTCAGGGGAGCTTGGTTTTTTTTCCCCACGCCAGTGGGCCATGATCAGGGATGCATGCACTGTCCTGTTACCATTTGAGGAGGCCACGAGGATGGTGAGCAGTGACAGTGCATGCATCAGTGACACTGTCCCCCTTGTCCACCTGTTGGAGCACACGCTGCGTGGAATAATGGACAGGGCACTTGAGGCAGAACAGAGGGAGGAAGAGGAGGACTTCCTTACCTCTCAAGGCCCCCTTTATCCAGACAGTGTTCCTGCGTGCCCGCCGATCACACAGGAAGAGGAGGAGGAGGAGGAGGAGGAGGAGGAAGATTGTGTCAGTATGGAGGTGGAGCCTGGCACTCAGCATCAGCAGCAGTCTTTAAGGGATCAGTCCCAAGAAACACATGGACTTGTACGTGGCTGGGAGGAGGTGGCTGCAGACCATGTCGTCCTTAGTGACCCAGAGGACTCCGGACCGAATGCCTCAGCAAACCTACGCTGCATGGCCTCCTTGATCCTGCAAAGCCTGCGTAAGGATCCTCGTATTCGTGGTATCAAGGAGAAGGACCAATACTGGCTGGCAACCCTCCTTGAGCCACGTTACAAGGGTAAGGTTGCGGACCTTATCTTGCCATCGCAGAGGGAGCAGAGGATGAAACATCTTTGGGAGGCCTTGCAGAAAGGTCTGTGCAACGCGTTCCCAGAGACTAGGAGGTTACAAACTCCTGTTTCTGGACAACGTGTTGCTGAGGCTTCGGTCAGTCAAAGAAGGAGCGGTGGAGAAGGTGGCCGTCTGACCGATGCGTTCAGACAATTTTTTAGTCCTCAGCCCCAAGGTATGATCGGTTCCAGCAACCATCGCCAGCGTCTGTTTTACATGGTGCAGGAATACCTAGGGGCAAGATCTGACTTGGACACCTTTCCCACCGAAAATCCTCTGGGTTACTGGGTCTTGAGGATGGATCACTGGCCAGAGCTTGCACAGTATGCAATTGAGCTACTGGCCTGTCCTGCATCCAGCGTTCTTTCTGAACGCACATTCAGTGCTGCTGGAGGCTTTGTAACCGATCACAGGGTGCGTCTGTCCACCGACTCGGTCGATCGACTGACCTTCATAAAAATTAATCAGTCTTGGATCACCACCAGCTACCAAGCACCTGATGCTGATGTAACTGAATAATTTTTTTTGAAATCTCAGATCCCTTCAAAGACTGCCTATGCTGATGCTGAGTGACTATCCTGAGTAATTATCCTCTTCCTCCTCAATGATCACGCTGGTAGCTTGTAAGAACATTTTTGGTTCTGGGCGCCACCACCAGTGCCTAAGGCCCAATTTTTCAGCCCCTGTTTAACAGGGGCCTGTAATTACAATTTTTGATGCAATACTTTGCAGCAGGGCTCATTTCTGCGTTCCAGCTAGAGTGTCTGTGAGGGGTTGCAGTGTTGTGGCACCAGCACCAGTGCCTAAGGCCCAATTTTTTAGCCTCTGTTCAACAGGGGCATGTAATTACAATTCTGGATCTAATATTTCACAGCAGGGCCCATTTCTGCACCCACCAAGAGCGAGTGAGGACTTACAGTGTTGTGGCACCAGCACCACCACCACCAAAGGCCCAATTTTTCTGCCCTTGTTCAACAGGGGCATGTAATTACAATTCTTGATCTAATATTTCACAGCAGGGCCCTGTGAGGACTTACAGTGTTGTGGCCACAACAACACCTAAGGCCCAAATTTCTGCTGAGTATATAGGGCAGGCCCCTACTTTCAAACATCTAACTTAAAAACGACTCCTACTTGCAAACGGAAGGAGACAACAGGAAGTGAGATGAAATCTACCCCTAGGAAGGGAAATTCTCTCCTGTAAGAGTTAATATGGGAAAAACATTTCTCCTTTCCACTGATGCTTTATCACCAATCCTTGTTTCACAAAAAAACCCAAATTTTCAAAAAACATTTGTCATTGGGACAAAAAGTGAGGTGAAATCTTCTGAAGAGGAGCACAGACAGCAAAACAAATGTCACAGGGGTGATAACCCTTCCCTATGTTTTCCAAAAAGCTTAAAAAAGATTTTTTGGCTGGAGCTAAACACGTTAAAAATGTACCCGTTAAAAATTACAAACAGATTCTACTTAACAACAAACCTACAGTCCCTGTCTTGTTTGCACAGCCTGTATACTGCTGTTCAGAGTATATAGGGCCTAGTGGCCCCACACCTTTCCTTATTTTAATTTGGGTGCGGGGTTCCCTTTAATATCCATACAAGACCCAAAGGGCCTGGTAATGGACTGGGGGGTACCCATGCCGTTTGTCTCACTGATTTTCATCCATATTGCCAGGACCCGACATTACATTAAACCCGCAAGCAGTTTTAAATGAGATTTTTTCCTTTAAAAATGACATTTGGTGCAGGGACTGTTCTAAGCACGGGAAACATGCGCCACTTTACAGGCATACTATAGACACCCCCAGGTACGATATTTAAAGGAATATTTCACTTTTTTTTTTTTTTACTTTAAGCATTATTAAAATCATTGCTCCCGAAAAAACGGCTGTTCTTAAAAGTTTTTTTGCATTGATCCATGTCCCCTGGGGCAGGACCCGGGTCCCCAAACCCTTTTTAGGACAATACCATGCAAATTAGCCTTTAAAATGAGCACTTTTGATTTCCAACGTTCGAGTCCCATAGACGTCAATGGGGTTCTAAAGTTCGTGCAAATTTTCGGTCCATTCGCAGGTTCTGGTGCGAACCGAACCGGGGGGTGTTCGGCTCATCCCTAGTCGGGATGTGTCGGGATGTGTCGGGATGTGTCGGGATGTGTCGGGATGTGTCGGGATCTGTCGGGATGTGTCGGGATGTGTCGGGATGTGTTGGGATGTGTCGGGATCTGTCGGAACATATCGGGGTGTGTTGGGGTGTGTCGGGGTGTGCCGGGATGTGTCGGAATGTGTCGGGGTGTGTCGGGATCTGTCGGGGTGTGTCGGGATGTGTCGAGGTGTGTCGGGATCTGTCGGGATCTGTCGGGATGTGTAGGGATCTGTCGGGACGTGTCGGGACGTACCGGGATGTGTCGGGGTGTGTCAGAATGTGTCGGGGTGTGTCGGGATGTGTCGGGGTGTGTCGGGATCTGTCGGGGTGTGTCGGGGTATGTCGGGATCTGTCGGGGTGTGTCGGGATCTTTTGGAATGTGTCGGAATGTGTCGGGATGTGTCGGGATGTGTCGGGGTGTGTCGGGATGTGTCGGGGTGTGTCGGGATGTGTCGGGGTGTGTCTATGGGACGTCAATGTGTCGGGGTGTGTCGGGGTGTGTCGGGATGTGTTGAGGTGTGTCGGGATGTGTCGGGATCTTTTGGAATGTGTCGGAATGTGTCGGGATGTGTCGGGATGTGTCGGGGTGTGTCGGGATGTGTCGGGGTGTGTCGGGGTGTGTCGTGGGTGTGTCCCATAGACGTCAATGGGGTTCTAAAGTTCGTGCAAATTTTCGGTCCATTCGCAGGTTCTGGTGCGAACCGAACCGGGGGGTGTTCGGCTCATCCCTAGTCGGGATGTGTCGGGATGTGTCGGGATGTGTCGGGATCTGTCGGGATGTGTCGGGATCTGTCGGGATGTGTCGGGATGTGTCGGGATGTGTTGGGATGTGTCGGGATCTGTCGGAACGTGTCGGGACATATCGGGGTGTGTTGGGGTGTGTCGGGGTGTGCCGGGATGTGTCGGAATGTGTCGGAATGTGTCGGGGTGTGTCGGGATCTGTCGGGGTGTGTCGGGATGTGTCGAGGTGTGTCGGGATCTGTCGGGATGTGTCAGGATGTGTTGGAATGTGTCGGAATGTGTCGGGGTGTGTCAGGATCTGTCGGGGTGTGTCAGGATGTGTTGGGGTGTGTCGGATGTGTCGGGATCTGTCGGGATGTGTAGGGATCTGTCGGGACGTGTCGGGACGTGCCGGGATGTGTCGGGGTGTGTCGGGATGTGTCGGGGTGTGTCGGGATCTGTCGGGGTGTGTCGGGGTGTGTCGGGATCTGTCAGGGTGTGTCGGGGTGTGTCGGGATCTTTTGGAATGTGTCGGAATGTGTCGGGATGTGTCGAGGTGTGTCGGGGTGTGTCGGGGTGTGTCGGGGTGTGTCGGGATGTGTTGAGGTGTGTCGGGATGTGTCGAGGTGTGTCGGGATGTGTCGAGGTGTGTCGGGATCTGTCGGTGTGTGTCGGGGTGTGTCGGAATGTGTCGGGATGTGTCGGGATGTGTCGAGGTGTGTCGGGATCTGTCGGGATGTGTCGGGATGTGTCGGAATGTGTCGGGATGTGTCGGGATCTGTCGGGGTGTGTCTGGATATGTCGGAATGTGTCGGGGTGTGTTGGGATGTGTCAGAATGTGTCCGGGTGTGTCGGGGTGTGTCGGGGTGTGTCGGGGTGTGTCAGGGTGTGTCGGGATGTGTCAGAATGTGTCAGGGTGTGTCGGGATGTGTCGGGATGTGTCGGGATGTGTCGGGGTGTGTCGGAATGTGTCGGGATGTGTCGGAATGTGTCGGGATGTGTCAGGATACGTCGGGATGTGTCGGGGTGTGTCGGGATGTGTTGAGGTGTGTCGGGATGTGTCGGAATGTGTCGGGGTGTGTCGGAATGTGTCGGGATGTGTCGGAATGTGTCGGGATGTGTCGGGGTGTGTCGGGGTGTGTCGGAATGTGTTGGGATGTGTCGAGGTGTGTCGGGATGTATCGGGATGTGTCGGGATGTGTCGAGGTGTGTCGGGATCTGTCGGAATGTGTCGGGATGTGTCGGGGTGTGTCGGGGTGTGTCGGGGTGTGTCGGGATGTGTCGGGATGTGTCGGAATGTGTCGGGATGTGTCGGGATCTGTCGGGGTGTGTCGGGATGTGTCGGGATGTGTCGGGATGTGTCGGGATCTGTCGGGGTGTGTCGGGATATGTCGGGATCTGTCGGAATGTGTCGGGATGTGTCGGGATGTGTCGGAATGTGTCGGGATGTGTCGGGATCTGTCGGGGTGTGTCGGGATGTGTCGGGATGTGTCGGGATCTGTCGGGGTGTGTCGGGATATGTCGGGATCTGTCGGAATGTGTCGGGGTGTGTCGGGATGTGTCGGAATGTGTCGGGGTGTGTCGGGATCTGTCGGGGTGTGTCGGGATGTGTCGGGATCTGTTGGGGTGTGTCGGGATATGTCGGGATCTGTCGGAATGTGTCGGGGTGTGTCGGGATGTGTCGGAATGTGTCGGGGTGTGTCGGGGTGTGTCTGGGTGTGTCGGGGTGTGTCGGGGTGTGTCGGGGTGTGTCGGGATGTGTCGGAATGTGTCGGGTGTGTCGGGATGTGTCGGAATGTGTCGGGATGTGTCGGGACGTGTCGGGACGTGTCGGGATGTGTCGGAATGTGTCGGGATGTGTCGGAGTGTGTCGGGGTGTGTCGGGGTGTGTCGGGGTGTGTCGAGGTGTGTCGGGATGTGTCGGGATGTGTCGGAATGTGTCGGGATGTGTCGGGATGTGTCGGAATGTGTCGGGGTGTGTCGGGATGTGTCGGAGTGTGTCGGGGTGTGTCGGGGTGTGTCGGGGTGTGTCGGGGTGTGTCGGGATGTGTCGGGATGTGTCGGAGTGTGTCGGGGTGTGTCGGGGTGTGTCGAGGTGTGTCGGGATGTGTCGGGATGTGTCGGAATGTGTCGGGATGTGTCGGGATGTGTCGGAATGTGTCGGGATGTGTCGGAATGTGTCGGGATGTGTCGGAGTGTGTCGGGGTGTGTCGGGGTGTGTCGGGATGTGTCGGGATGTGTCGGGGTGTGTCGGGGTGTGTCGGGGTGAGTCGGGATGTGTCGGAGTGTGTCGGGATGTGTCGGAGTGTGTCGGGGTGTGTCGGGATGTGTCGGGATGTGTCGGGATGTGTCGGGATGTGTCGGAATGTGTCGGGGTGTGTCGGGATCTGTCGGGGTGTGTCGGGATGTGTCGGGATCTGTCGGGGTGTGTCGGGATATGTCGGGATCTGTCGGAATGTGTCGGGGTGTGTCGGGATGTGTCGGAATGTGTCGGGGTGTGTCGGGGTGTGTCTGGGTGTGTCTGGGTGTGTCGGGGTGTGTCGGAGTGTGTCGGGGTGTGTCGGGGTGTGTCGGGGTGTGTCGAGGTGTGTCGGGATGTGTCGGGATGTGTCGGAATGTGTCGGGATGTGTCGGGATGTGTCGGAATGTGTCGGGATGTGTCGGAATGTGTCGGGGTGTGTCGGAGTGTGTCGGGGTGTGTCGGGATGTGTCGGGATGTGTCGGGATGTGTCGGGGTGTGTCGGGGTGTGTCGGGGTGAGTCGGGATGTGTCGGAGTGTGTCGGGGTGTGTCGGGATGTGTCGGGATGTGTCGGAGTGTGTCGGGGTGTGTCGGGATGTGTCGGGATGTGTCGGGATGTGTCGGGATGTGTCGGAATGTGTCGGGGTGTGTCGGGATCTGTCGGGGTGTGTCGGGATGTGTCGGGATCTGTCGGGGTGTGTCGGGATATGTCGGGATCTGTCGGAATGTGTCGGGGTGTGTCGGGATGTGTCGGAATGTGTCGGGGTGTGTCTGGGTGTGTCTGGGTGTGTCGGGGTGTGTCGGGGTGTGTCGGGATGTGTCGGAATGTGTCGGGTGTGTCGGGATGTGTCGGAATGTGTCGGGATGTGTCGGGATGTGTCGGGATGTGTCGGAATGTGTCGGGATGTGTCGGAGTGTGTCGGAGTGTGTCGGGGTGTGTCGGGATGTGTCGGGATGTGTCGGGATGTGTCGGGGTGTGTCGGGGTGAGTCGGGATGTGTCGGAGTGTGTCGGGGTGTGTCGGGGTGAGTCGGGATGTGTCGGAGTGTGTCGGGGTGTGTCGGGATGTGTCGGGATGTGTCGGAGTGTGTCGGGGTGTGTCGGGATGTGTCGGGATGTGTCGGGATGTGTCGGGATGTGTCAGGATACGTCGGGATGTGAAGGGTAACTATAGATGTGAAGAATATTTAAATAAGTACTTGTGGATACTTTGATTGGGATTTAGATAAGCTACAATACTGGGTCCCATACTCACATGTCGGTTGATAAATAGCCACTACTGCTGACATCGCCTTAAGCCAGGTACTTGCCTATCTATAGAGCAAACCATAGAGTTTGTCCTCCCGCGGTCTTTAACAATTTAATAGCAAACATTAGGAAATTCTATGATTAAAGATGGAGTCCACCTAAATCCACCTAAAAAGAAATATTAAAAGCCAGCAGCTACAAATACTGCAGCTGCTGACTTTTAATAAATGGCCACTTACCTGCCCCAGGGTCCAGCGATGTCGGCAGCTGACGCCGATAACCCGCTCGATTCTTGGCAGCTGCCGCCGCCATCCTGGGTGAGGAAATCAGGAAGTGAAGCATTGCGGCTTCACTTCCCGGTTCCCTACTGCGCATGCACGAGTCGCGCTGCGCATCGTAACTGGTCCCCGCTCTCTCCTGGGAGCTGTGTGTTTCCCAGGAGACAGAGCGGTGTCTTAGACAGGTATCTGCACCCCCCCCCCCCTGAAAGGTGCCAAATGTGACACCGGAGGGGGGAAGGGTTACGAAAAGCGGAAGTTCCATTTTTGTGTGGCACTCCGCTTTAAGAAAGGAAGAGAGTAACTAAAAGAAAACAAAAGTAGTTTGGTTATTCACTGATCCGGGATAGAAGGATTCAGTCACAGTGGGGTGTGCACATAAACATGAAGTGTGCACACAAAGCTTTTAAATCCACTTTCCTAAGGAGCAGAGAAGACAAGGATGCCACGAGGACAGGAAAAATATATATACAGGGGCTAAAGTGGCTGCTTAGCTGAAATACCTGGAGTTGCGGCAGTAAGTTGTGGGGCTACCTATTTGCAGTTCCACGGGGTGCAATGGGCATCCAATTCCCTCAGAGCACCTGGGGAATGATGTCCTCACCTCGCTATTTTTGTACCCTGACTGAGCTTGGTCAGACTGGCGCCTGACGTCACTCAACCCGGCCGCTGGTGTGCCGCGCCTGCGCCAGCAGCCACACGTGCACTAGTGCCTGCCGTCTGCGGTGGCCGCGGTGAACCTAGGAGACACAAGTTGGAGAGTGTCTCCGTAGTTGCCGTGGGTGGAATGCGTGCCCTGACTATCACCGGTCAGTGCGACCTGGGAGAGTGGGCCGCAACCCCAACGGCTTGGGCGGCCACACATCCCGGCTATACCAGCCATGGCATCGCACAGCTATTGCCCCCCCGGTGGCCAAGAAAGGAACTGCGGTTGAAACCCTGGTCATAAGTGACAGGAAACAAAAAAAAAAAAAAATATATATATATATATATATATATATATATATATATATATATATATATATACACATACACACACATATACACCACATAATGTAACACAGTGCCAGAAAATGAGGTTCTTGGCAGATAATTAGTTCAAATCTAGCAGTCCAATACAAACTGGATGATCAATGCTATACTGAGACATACTTTATTTATTGAACATGACTTAAAAAGTCATTTCTTGTTTGGGTCTGTTTGGCAATTGACAGGCAAGAAAAGTCTCATATTCATTTGAGAACTGCCAGAGCCAGCAGTATGTATACATCTATGGTCTGTGTAGTTTAGCGCAGTACCCATTTGGACAGCATATATCATATATACTGTTGATGCTTAGCCAGGGGTCAATGCGGCCATCATGCAGGTCCCTCAGAGGAAGGGCACCTCATTGATACCCGGTGGCTTGGTTGCTTCAAGACGCTCAATCCAGAATGTCTCCTTCTGGAGAATGCGTTTGTCCCAGTTGCCGCCACGTGGGTCTTGGGGTATCACTTCCAAAACAATAAAGTGAACAAGGGTGGTATCAAATTAATGGTACAGGCCCAAGTGGTGGCTAACCGGAGTAAGCATTTTAGCATATTGGGAAGAGTAGATATGATCATATATGGGTTGTTTAAGCTGGAGAATCGTCTTGCCTACATAGAATGCTCCGCATTTACACACCATCAAATAGATCACTCCCTGCGTGGTGCAAGTTGCATGGAAATGTGGGTAAAACATTTCTCCATTGGGCAGACGGAATCTTGTACCCGTTTGTACCCATGGGCAATAAGTGCATTGTCCGCAAGTGGAGATTCCTCGATTTGCCAGTGTGGTATTAATTATTCGGTATGTATTGACTAGTTGTGATTTTGTTGCCTATGGAGGGGCTTTTGCGGAATACTATTTCTGGGGTGTCTCTAATGTATTTATGAGGAATGGCGTCTTCACGTAGAAGATGCCAATGTTTTTGCATACATGTCTGAAGTTGTTGGTGCCGGGCGGAATATCTGGTGATGAACTTAGTAGTCTGATGTTTAGAGTTAGACCTCGCATTGGAATAAAGCAGTGAGTTCCTATCTCTATTTAGAGCTTTATTATATGCCTTCCTAAGCAGGCTCTTACTGTATCCCCACTGCCGCAGGCGGGAACGAAGCTCTGCTGCTTGAGTCCTAAAATCTAGTTCCTGTGTACAATTCCTCCGAAGGCGGACGTACTAAGCGAGAGAGATAGGGTGTCCGCTCTGTGCATGCAGCAGCGTATTGCCCGCGGTGCTTTTCCAATACAGTTTTGTGGCTAGATCATTAGATACATCTTTGTATATCAATAAATCCAAGAACAATATGGTCTCCTTATGCCAATTCACCGTAAATTTCAAGTTGAACCGATTAGTGTTAAGCTGATGCATGAATTCCTGTAATGATTCTACAGTACCGGTCCAAATCAAAAGGATATCATCGATATATCTGAACCAGCAAATTGCTTGGACTAGGTATCGACTGAATGCCTCATTTGAAAAAAGTCTCACGTCCCCCCCCAGGTACATATTGGTGTATGCCGGGGCACAGCAGGTGGAGAAGAAAGAAAAGAGAACCAGTTGTGTTTGAGGATGTAGGATAAGAGCCGCAGCACAAATGAGTAGAACTCCCACTGCCGATGGTCCTGTTCCCTTAGGAACGTTTTAATGGTTTGTAAACCTAGTTGGTGGGGAATGCTGGAATATATATAACGCCTCTACATCAATTGTAACCAATAATGCATCCGGAGGGATTGTTAATCCATCCAATCGTTTAAGAAGGTCTGACGTGTCTCTAACATAGGAGGGAAGTCCAGTGACATGAGGAAAAAGTCCACAAACCTGCTTGCATTCTCTGTGATGGAGCCGATTCCGGACACTATTGGTCTGCCTGGGGGGGGGGGGGGGGGGGTGGCTCTATATTTTTGTGTATTTTTGCAATAGCCTAAAAAATATCTTCTCTTGGAAAGGGTATATTTAGATGCTCACGTGTTTGTTTATCAATTAAAGCATCCATGAAAGCCGTGTAAGTAAGCTGTTTGTATTTCTGCTTGAATTGAGAGGTGGTTTCAACTGTGATTGGTCGATAGCACTCAACATTATTTAAAATGTTGAAGCACATGGTTTGGTATTGTTGCCGGGTCATGAGTGTTATGTTTCCACCCTTATCTGAGGGCTTAATAAATCTGTCCTGTCTACAGTGTGCTTGTTTTAGAGCTTGTTGTTGTTGTTCTCGGTAAAGTTGGGAGTATTGGGTGACATTGCTATGATCAGTGAAATCAAATGTATGCCAATGAGAAAAGCTGATATTCGGGGATTTGCGGTGAGGTCGGGGAATTGATTTGATTTATTCTTAAATCGTGAATCACTTTGTGGTTGTGTATTTGATGCTGAGTTGGATTCTATTTGTGAGCTCTCATTATGCTCCTGATTTTCTTCCAACAGGAGCATAAGGTCCCTCAGTGCTCAAAAATCCCTCATTGTAAATTTCTTCATTTTTTTCCGAGAGGTCTTTTTTTTCCCTTATCTGCTTTTTGTTTGGGTCATTTAAATTTGTATGCGAGTTTCCTTGCAAAGAGGTACAAATCCTTTATTACTACATATTTGTCCATTTTACTACCAGGGCAGAAGCTAAGGCTTAATTTTAGAACTATGAATCCATCCCGGGATAAGGGGAATGGAGTTCAATGAATTACACTGAGTTCATCGTCATTAGTGCAGAGGGAGGTGCTTCCCTTAGAGGGATATCCCGACACATCCCGACACATCCCGACACATCCCGACACACCCTGACACATCCCGACACATCCCGACAGATCCCGACACATCCCGACACATCCCGACAGATCCCGACACATCCCGACACATCCCGACAGATCCCGACACATCCCGACAGATCCCGACACATCCTGACAGATCCCGACACATCCCGACACATCCCGACACATCCCGACAGATACCGACACATCCCGACACATCCCGACACATCCCGACAGATACCGACAGATACCGACACACCCTGACACATCCCGACAGATCCCGACACACCCCGACACACCCCGACAGATCCCGACACATCCCGACACATCCCGACACATCCCGACACATCCCGACACATCCCGACAGATCCTGACACATCCCGAAACACCCCGACACACCCCGACAGATCCCGACACATCCCGACACATCCCGACACATCCCGAACACCCCGACAGATACCGACAGATACCGACACATCCCGACACATCCCGACAGATCCCGACACATCCCGACACATCCCAACACATCCCAACACATCCCGACAGATCCCGACACATCCCGACACATCCCGACAGATCCCGACACATCCCGACAGATCCCGACACATCCCGACAGATCCCGACACATCCCGACACATCCCGACACATCCCGACAGATACCGACACATCCCGACACATCCCGACACACCCCGACACACCCCGACACATCCCGACAGATCCCGACACATCCCGACACATCCCGACAGATCCCGACACATCCCAACACATCCCGACAGATACCGACAGATACCGACACACCCTGACACATCCCGACACATCCCCACACATCCCGACACATCCCGACAGATCCTGACACATCCCGACAGATCCCGACACATCCCGACAGATACCGACACATCCCGACAGATACCAACACATCCCGACACATCCCGACAGATCCCGACACATCCTGACACATCCCGACACATCCCGACACACCCCGACAGATCCCGACACATCCCGACACATCCCGACACATCCCGACAGATCCCGACACATCCCGACAGATACCGACACATCCCGACAGATACCAACACATCCCGACACATCCCGACAGATCCCGACACATCCCGACACATCCCGACACATCCCGACACACCCCGACAGATCCCGACACATCCCGACACATCCCGACACATCCCGACAGATCCCGACACATCCCGACAGATACCGACAGATCGTGACACATCCCGACACATCCCGACAGATCCCGACACATCCCGACACATCCCGACAGATCCCGACACATCCCGACACATCCCAACACATCCCAACACATCCCGACAGATCCCGACACATCCCGACACATCCCGACAGATCCCGACACATCCCGACAGATCCCGACACATCCCGACAGATCCCGACACATCCCGACACATCCCGACACATCCCGACAGATACCGACACATCCCGACACATCCCGACACACCCCGACACACCCCGACACATCCCGACAGATCCCGACACATCCCGACACATCCCGACAGATCCCGACACATCCCAACACATCCCGACAGATACCGACAGATACCGACACACCCTGACACATCCCGACACATCCCCACACATCCCGACACATCCCGACAGATCCTGACACATCCCGACAGATCCCGACACATCCCGACAGATACCGACACATCCCGACAGATACCAACACATCCCGACACATCCCGACAGATCCCGACACATCCTGACACATCCCGACACATCCCGACACACCCCGACAGATCCCGACACATCCCGACACATCCCGACACATCCCGACAGATCCCGACACATCCCGACAGATACCGACACATCCCGACAGATACCAACACATCCCGACACATCCCGACAGATCCCGACACATCCCGACACATCCCGACACATCCCGACACACCCCGACAGATCCCGACACATCCCGACACATCCCGACACATCCCGACAGATCCCGACACATCCCGACAGATACCGACAGATCGTGACACATCCCGACACATCCCGACAGATCCCGACACATCCCGACACATCCCGACAGATCCCGACACATCCCGACAGATACCGACACATCCCGACACATCCCGACAGATCCCGACACATCCCGACACACCCCGACACATCCCGACACATCCCGACAGATCCCGACACATCCCGACACATCCCGACACACCCCGACAGATCCCGACAGATACCGACACATCCCGACAGATCCCGACACATCCTGACAGATACCGACACATCCCGACACATCCCGACAGATCCCGACACATCCCGACACACCCCGACACATCCCGACACATCCCGACACATCCAGACAGATCCCGACACATCCCAACAGATACCGACAGATCCCGACACATCCCGACACATCCCGACACATCCCGACAGATACCGACACATCCCGACAGATCCTGACACATCCCGACACATCTCGACACATCCCGACACATCCCGACACATCCCGACACATCCCGACAGATCCCGACACATCCCGACACATCCCGACACATCCCGACAGATACCGACACATCCCGACACATCCCCACACATCCCGACACATCCCGACACACACCCCGACACACCCCGACACATCCCGACACATTCCGACTCATGTGCCTACTCTTGGCTGTCTCCCAGTACTGGGGTCCTCAGTCACTACCAACTTTCGGAGGAGGCCTTTTTGCGGTCACAATCTCCCTGGCGCAGGCGAGCCTTGAAACTTTCTGTTCAAGCACTATATTATTGGTGAGGTGATGTATATTTTGTATACATATGCAGATTTGTACCTTAAAACTTATAATCTGTATTGTATTCTAATTAAAGGATGTTCTTCTAACTAGAAACCTTGAAGCTCCTGACGAAGCGACAGTTTAGGTCGCGAAACATGTAGAGCGAGTAATTATTTTTAATCTATGAGGATTGTGGGAACCACCAAGAAGAATACACACATCTCAGTGTGGGGCATTTTCTTTATACTTCTAGCATTGCCCCCCAGGAGGTATATGATTCCGTATATCCTCCAGCAAAAACCACTGTGCCCCATATCTTTATATAAATCACTGTGTTGTATATGTATGAATTTTATGTGATCTATTAAAATGTGTTATTATTTTTTATACGTGCCTACAAAGTCCATTGTTCCCAATTTCAGCATTTACTGGGATACCATTAAAGTTCATCTGTGTGTAAAGGCCGGCGTCCTTAAAGCGGAGGTCCGCCCAAAAAAAAAAAAAATTAAAAGCTAGCAGCTACACATACTACACACATACTATACACATACTACACACATACTATACACATACTACACACATACTATACACATACTATACACATACTATACACATACTATACACATACTACACACATACTATACACATACTATACACATACTATACACATACTGTACAAATACTACACACATACTACACACATACTACACACATACTGTACACATACTGTACACATACTACACAGATACTATACACATACTACACACATACTATACACATACTACACACATACTACACACATACTATACACATACTACACACATACTGTACACATACTGTACAAATACTACACACATACTACACACATACTACACACATACTGTACACATACTGTACAAATACTACACACATACTGTACACATACTACACACATACTGTACACATACTGTACAAATACTACACACATACTGTACACATACTGTACAAATACTACACACATACTACACACATACTGTACACATACTACACACATACTGTACACATACTACACACATACTGTACACACATACTACACACATACTACACACATACTATACACATACTATAAACATACTATACACATACTATACACATACTATACAAATACTACACACATACTATACACATACTATACACATACTGTACACATACTATACACATACTATACACATACTATAAACATACTATACACATACTATACACATACTATACAAATACTACACACATACTATACACATACTATACACATACTGTACACATACTACACACATACTACACACATACTATACACATACTATACACATACTATACACATACTATAAACATACTGTACACATACTGTACACATACTATACACATACAGGGGGAGGAGGGAGCCCCGCGGTGAGGTCACGGCCATGGTGCGGACTCCCGGAAGTGGGAACAGGATACCGGTCAAAGACAGGTAACCCATCCCCCCCCCCAACCGAAAGGTGCCAATTCTGGCACCGGAGGGGGAGAGGAGACAAATGAGCGGAAGTTCCACTTTTGGGTGGAACTCCGCTTTAACAACCAGCTATTCTTCACACACTTCGAATTGGTCAATAATTTTTCAACCGATCCAAATCATTTCCAAAACTTGGAATTTGTTTGAAAATTAATAAACACAACCAAATTAAACTTATTTCAGCTAATTTCGTTATTATTTCATTTTGGAGATTCGGATACATCCTAATCTCTGAATAACCTAAAATTTGTCAGAATTTACATTCGGACCGAAATGAATTGCACACGTCCAGGCTTCCTTCCATAACACTATATGAAATGCATTCATCCTGGGAATACGACAATCCTTCTCCATGCTCATACTCCTCATACACACGATCGGACTATAAACAAACTTTTCCGTGGATTTCTGTATAAAGGGCGTTGGCCGTGAACTTGTATTGCATACACACGGCAGGACTTTTTAGGCAACAAACATGAACGTAGTGACGTTTCAACGTACTGACGACACTTCAAAAGAGGACCTTCAATTCTCCGGCGCCACCCATTGGTCAACTTCTGTATTGTTGTCTGATCTTTTGCATTGGATTTGAGCATGCGTGTTTGTACTTTGTACTAAAGTCCGATGGTTTTGTGTACACACGATCAGACTTGCCGAAGTAGGACTTTTGTTGTCGTCAAGTTTGTCTGTTCGCACAGTTAACATTTGTCCGATGAAAACCGAAAACGTTTGTCCGATGGAGCGTACACACGGTCGGATGTTGCCTTAAAACAGCTAATTTGCAAGTTTGTTGTCAAAAAGTCCGATCGTGTGTGCGGGTCTTAAGGAATTTCTCACGGGTTCGTTATTCTTTAGAGTTTTCGGATTTTCGAATTTACAAATTTACGAAGTTTCTAATTTACGAATTGTGGTTTAGTAACAAATGACCCGAAAAATAAAAAAAAGAAAAAAAAAAAAAGAAAAATGAATGGATTGAAAACGAAGACATTTTTCAGCAGTGCACATTTCTAAAATGAACCCCACAACCAGCCTGCAAAAAACAAATTGACTAAAAATTCACGGTAAAAACAAAAGGTTTTAGTTGCACACATTTGCAAATATATGTGGAAGCCGCAGTGGCCACACCACCCCCGTTCTCTGTATACCCCCGTTCTCTGTATACCCCCGTCCTCCGTATACCGCGATCCTCCATATACCGCGGTCCTCCATATACCGCGGTCCTCTGTATACTGCGGTCCTCTGTATACCGTGGTCCTCTGTATACTGTGGTCCTCTGTATACCGTGGTCCTCTGTATACTGCGGTCCTCTGTATACCGCGGCCCTCTGTATACCGCGATCCTCCGTATACCGCGGCCCTCTGTATACCGCGATCCTCCGTATACCGCAGTCCTCTGTATACCGCGGTCCTCCGTATACCGCGGTCCTCCGTATACCACGGCCCTCTGTATACCGCAATCCTCCGTATACCGCGGTCCTCTGTATACTGCGGTCCTCCGTATACCGCGGTCCTCTGTATATTGCGGTCCTCTGTATATTGCGGTCCTCTGTATACCGCGGTCCTCTGTATACCGCGGTCCTCTGTATACTGCGGTCCTCCGTATACCGCGGTCCTCTGTATATTGCGGTCCTCTGTATACTGTGGTCCTCTGTATACCGCGGTCCTCTGTATATTGCGGTCCTCTGTATACCGCGGTCCTCTGTATATTGCGGTCCTCTGTATACCGCGGTACTCTGTATACTGTGGTCCTCTGTATACTGCGGTCCTCTGTATATTGCGGTCCTCTGTATACCGCGGTCCTCTGTATACTGTGGTCCTCTGTATACCGCGGTCCTCTGTATATTGCGGTCCTCTGTATACTGTGGTCCTCTGTATACCGCGGTCCTCTGTATACTGCGGTCCTCTGTATACCGCGGTCCTCTGTATACCGTGGTCCTCTGTATACTGTGGTCCTCTGTATACCGCGGTCCTCTGTATATTGCGGTCCTCTGTATACTGCGGTCCTCTGTATACCGCGGTCCTCTGTATACTGCGGTCCTCTGTATACTGCGGTCCTCTGTATATTGCGGTCCTCTGTATACTGCGGTCCTCTGTATATTGCGGTCCTCTGTATACTGCGGTCCTCTGTATATTGCGGTCCTCTGTATACTGCGGTCCTCTGTATACTGCGGTCCTAACTCTAAGGACAGATTTAGGACAGAGGGACGTTCAGCCCAGACATCCCCCACTCTGAGCTCAGAGCTGCTCTTAATTACCACCAGATTCCTAATCTGCAAACTGGTGGGAACTTCTAAAATGTGTGGCTGTCATAGCAACAGGTCCTTAAAGTGGCGATAATTAGAACTACACAAACTTGTTGTCCTAATGTCATAATGTTACAGAATCTGGTGCAAATGCTTGCCTAAATTAGGCACAGGTAGTTCTAAAGGGAACCATAAAAGGAGAAGCTTGGAATTTATAAAAAAAAAGTACAAAAATCCATACTCACCTCCAGCCGTCTCTTAGCCTGAGAACCTGAGAGTGATCATTGCTCTGTTCAGAAAGGAGAGCACTGACTGTCAGTCGTCACTCTCTCCTCTGCTCCTCTAGGGGTTGCTGGAAGTCATGTACCTGGTCAGAGACTGAAGTGACGAGGTCCGCCTCTCTTGTATCTCCAGCCCAGGACCCACTGAAGGTGCCGAGGGACAGGAGGAACACAAGTGCCAGCAGGTGTTGGTGTAAGGTACCTGTGGTAGGTGATGTACGATGTGGAGTTTGTATGCTGAGGATTGAGACAAAAATGTAGTCAGGCAGGTCAAGTCGGCAACAGATCAGGCAAAGCGGTACAACATCGAAATCCAAAGAATGGGCAGACAGGCGGAGGTCATACATGGGCTGGCGGTGAAGTACCAAATCAGCAGGCTGGAGAATGGTCAAGAATTTAGGCAGAGGTTCAATACACAGTCGTCCAAATCACAGCGTTATCCATACACCCAGGGAGCCACTCCGAACAAACGGGCATCGAGGAACAGGAGGTGCTACTATTTATGTGCTGCTTGATTGTACATTGTCCGCAGCTGGCAGCAGGTGGGGCTGGTGAGTCCAAGGCAATGCATCAAGCTGGGAGAGAACATTACAATAACTCCAGAGCTCCTCCGTGGCACAACAGGTAAGATTGCAGCTGTGGGACCAGGAACATCCCAGTTTAAAGTAGAGCTGTACAATTAATCGTTAAAAAATCGTGATCTCGATTCAACCCCCCTGACAATCTTTATTGCAGCGTTTGCCAGTTCTTTCATATAACAAGTGGAGAGACTTATCTGCTCATTCAGCTGCCAAAAGAAAAAATCCGGGCAGTCTGCCAAGTTTTTAACACAAAACATTGTAACTATAATGCTTCCTTCTTAGATCAAAGGGATAAACTTCTGTGTGTAAAGAAAAAATCCGGGCAGTCTGCAAGTTTTTAACAACATGAAACATTGTAACTAACACAAGAGATAAAACTTCTGTGTGTAAAAGCAGGAAGTTTAACTACTTAAAGTCTAAATCTTTTTCTGATGCTTGTTTCTTCATGTGGAGGTCCACTCTGAAAAAAAAAATTGCACAAAAAAATACCTAAAAAAATTGAGGAAAAAAAAAAAAAAAATTTTTTTACTTACATGAAATGGCTGTTGCTAGGCAGTCTTCCTAATCTGCCTCTTCCTACACCGCGGTGATGTTCAGTCTTCTCGTCCCCGCGTTGTCTTCTGGGAAATGGGGCGCGGTGTGTTATAGGAACTGTGTGTGTCCCACAACACATCGCGTCCCATTCACAAAGAGCTGCGCGACTCGCGCATACGCAGTAGGAAACTGGTAGTGAAGCCGCAAGGCTCCACTGCCTGTTTCCCTTACTTAGGATGGTGGTGCCGGGACCCGAGAGCCAAGGGACGGGTCGGCCTCAGGCGGCCAACATCGCGGGCACCCAGGACAGGTAAGTGTGCTTATTTAAAGTCAGCAGCTACAGTGTTTGTAGTTGCTGACTTTAAATTTTTTTTTTCCCGGACGGAACCCCCCTTTAAAAACATGTATAAAAAGAGACCGAGGCAGACCAATCTCTTCAATTGTCCACCAAGGTCTCGGAGTTTTTTGTCATTTTTAATGTTTGCATTAGTGGTAATTTTTTGCATTAATTCATTTTAGCCATATTTAATAAAGTTGATATTTGAAGTCCATGGTGTTCCTTTATAAGGTTTCTTGGTGATCTCTAATCCCCATTTTTTTATATATTTATGTGTGACCTTAAGGAACCACACCTGTTCATTTCGGTGGGGGCCTCAGCATAGGGATACGGTTCGGATTTTGAACTACCCTGTGCACTAATTAATTATAGTGTGATGTCACCGCGCAACTCTGGTGATCCTGCCTGACCCGCCCTCCCACCCCGCCCTAACTATTGGGGAAGCAGGCTGGCTTTACAGGACTTCAATCTCTCCGGGCCACTGGACTATGAATGAGGAGCTGGCAAGCACGGACTGCACACCCCCCCTCCCCCTTCTGTGAGACATGAGGCGGTGAGTATACTGATGTACAGCGTCTATACGCTGCCCAGTATATACTATATGGGACTTGTGTGTTGAATCCTCACCAGTCTATATAAATCCAGAGACATCTGGCTGTGAATCTCCTGTTGTGGGGTTGACTTATACCAACCTATGTGGTTGGTTCTGCTGTTTATCCATAGACTCTACCCCACCATCAGGAGCTCTGGTTCCTCTACTATGCTTCCATTATATGTCAATCTGCAACCACTTGTTGCTGACCTTTGGTTTGTTTACTGACTACTCTTCTGCTTGATCCCAACCTGCTATATCTGCTACTGGACCCCGGATTGCTCACCTCCTGGTGGGGCGATCCTGAGTACCGTGACCTGGTACTAACACACAGCAAAACCCATCCCCACCATCAGGAGCTCTGGTGAATACCAGTTAGTACTTAGTCCCCGCACCTCAGGTGAGCCCGCATCATCCACCAGTGAAGTCTTCTTGTGTATTTATTCTGCTAGCTTCTGTGTGAGCCTTTCCAATGCTATAGCCACTGGCCTCCAAGCCTGACCCCTGACCATGACAGCCAGCCTGGGGAGGGGGAGTTCAGCTGGCTCCGGCTCTCAGCCACGCACTGAAAGGCTGAGCCAGCTGTCAATCGGGAATCTTGGTGGAACCTGACAATATTGTTGGGATCCTTCCAGAGCCTGGAGCCACTCTGTCAGCTGATAGTGGGCAATAGACAAGTGCGATTGGTTTACTTACAAATCAAAATTCGGAAAAAAATTTAGTTTTTTGGAGATTCGGATGCACTGTATCTAAATTTTCGAATCACATCAGTAACACATTCAAAAAGAATCCAAAAAAAATTATAATGAAGCAAATCAAAACAAAATAACAATTTCAAATTCGAAAAATTTGAAAATTAATTTGAAATATTTGAAAATAAATTAGAATTTAAAATAAAAAGATATTACAATACAGTGCCTTGAAAAAGTATTCATACCCCTTGAAATTTCCCACATTTTGTCATGTTACAACCAAAAACATAAATGTATTTTATTGGGATTTTATGTGATAGACCAACACAAAGTGACACATAATTGTGAAGTGGAAGGAAAATGATAAATTATACAAATAAATATGTGAAAAGTGTGGGGGGTGGGGGGGCATTTGTATTCAGCCCCCTTTACTGTATTTATTGGATTTGTATGTTAAAAGCCAAAATAAAATGAATCATAAAAACATATGACAATGGGTGTCACTGCCGACCCGGTATCAGACAGTGGCCTGATGTCAGCACTAGTGTCTTCTCCCCAATGCGTTTCATCCAATAGGACGTTATCAAGAGGTCCCCCTTTACTCTGATACCCCTAAAGAAAATCTAGTGGAACCAATTGCCTTCAGAAGTCACCTAATTAGTAAATAGAGTCCACCTGTGTGTAATTTAATCTCAATATAAATACAGCTGTTCTGTGAAGCCCTCAGAGGTTTGTTAGAGAACCTTAGTGAACAAACAGCATCATGAAGGCCAAGGAACACACCAGACAGGTCAGGGATAAAGTTGTGGAGAAGTATAAAGCAGGGTTAGGTTATAAAAAAATCTCCCAAGCTTTGAACATCTCACGGAGCTCTGTTCAATCCATCATCAGAAAATGGAAAGAGTATGGCACAACTGCAAACCTACCAAGACATGGCCGTCCACCTAAACTGACCGGCCGGGCAAGGAGAGCATTCATCAGAGAAGAGCCAAGAGGTCCATGGTAACTCTGGAGGAGCTGCAGAGATCCACAGCTCAGGTGGGAGAATCTGTCCACAGGACAACTATTAGTCGTGTTCTCCACAAATCTGCCCTTTATGGAAGAGTGACAAGAAGAAAGACATTGGTGAAAGAAAGTCATAAGAAGTCCTGTTTGTAGTTTGTGAGAAGCCATGTGGAGGACACAGCAAACATGTGGAAGAAGGTGATCTGGTCAGATGAGACCAAAATTCAACTTTTTGTCCTAAAAGCAAAAGCTATGTGTGGGGAAAAACTAACACTGCCCATCACCCTGAACACACCATCCCCACCGTGAAACATGGTGGTGGCAGCATCATGTGGTGGGGATGCTTTTCTTCAGCAGGGACAGGGAAGCTGGTCAGAGTTGATGAGAAGATGGATGGAGACAAATACAGGACAATCTTAGAAGAAAACCTGTTAGAGTCTACAAAAGACTTGAGACCGGGGGGAGGTTCACCTTCCAGCAGGACAACGACCCGAAACATCCAGCCAGATCTACAATGGAATGGTTTAGATCAAAGCATATTCATGTGTTAGAATGGCCCAGTCACAGTCCAGACCTAAATCACATTGAGAATCTGTGGCAAGACTTGAAAATTGCTGATCACAGACGCTCTCCATCCAATCTGACAGAGCTTGAGATATTTTACAAAGAAGAATGGGCAGAAATGTCCTCTCTAGATGTGCAAAGCTGGTAGAGACATCCCCAAAAAGACTTGTAGAGAAAGGGGGTTCTACAAAGTATTGACTCCGGGGGGCGCCATACAAATGCCCCTCCCCCACACTTTTCACATATTTATTTGTATCATTTATCATTTTCCTTCCACTTCACAATTATGTGACACTTTGTGTTGGTCTATCACATAAAATCCCAATAAAATATATTTACATTTTTGGTTATAACATGACAAAATGTGGGAAATTTCAAGGGGTGTGAATACTTTTTCAAAGCATTATAAATACAGTAAGGTATAAAAGCAAAATAAGATGATAAGAATAGAATAGAAAAAAAATGAATAGAATAGAACAAATATAGCTGTCTTCTGAAATTTGAATCAATTTTAAAATAACAATTACACTAACCAAATCTGAATATACAAAATAAATTCTGAAAAAGAAGCATAACGAATATGAAAAAATAAAATTGTTAACTTAACAAATTAATCCGAAACAAGACAAATGTTTCTGTCCTGGCCATGTCTAGTGGGTAATATCCCCCGTCATAGAAAAAAACAAAAAATTGGGAATGGAAATGAATATTGAGGTTCAGCATGAAGCGTCCGGCGCATCTTTTTCTTCGTTGTCTTTTTATTGGTGATGGTGGGCGGTTCCTTTTCTTTTTTATACATTGTTGTTGGAACGCTGCCATGGTTCTGCTTTGTATACATGTGCCGTGATCCTCTGTCTTGACATAAACAGTGTTTTTCTTTTTATTATATGTTTATTGTAATCTGTGTGTTTTTATCCCTAGATAGTGAGACCCCTTTCTCTTCTTTGCAACTCTTGAACCCCAAATGTGTCCTGAAGAAGCGTACAATGAAACGCGTAGATGCATTAGGGCTCATATCATATATAGATTGTTTTTTTGTATATATGATTTTTATTGATGTTTCTTTCATGTTCCTGTTGTTTGTATTATATATATTTCAATAAATGCTAATATTTTTGTATATTTCTAGTGTTTGTTGTGCCTACAGGTTTTCCTTTTTTGGAATTCTTTTTCTTTATTTCTATACATTGTTGTTATTTGCCATATTCAATAAATTTGTAATGTTTTTTTTTTCTGGCATTCATTATTTTCGGAACCATACCCCGGTGGCTCATTCCTTTGGCCCTACACTAGTCTGCCTCTCTTTCTAGTAATATCCCCCTGTCAGCTGACTCTTGGTCACAGGAGAGCAAAAGTAAGTGCACCCCCCTGTGACCAACAACAGAAGTACAGCCCAAAAAAATCTGTTTTTTTTTTTTGTAACATTTTATTGAATTCCTCTGATTGTCCTCGGGAATGCTTCTCCTATATCTCCAATTCTCTCACCACAAAAAATGAAGGATTTCGATGATCTCGGTGAAGAACGTGTCCGTGGAATGTCTGGAGGATCAGAGATACTTTTTTGTAGGTAATTTATGGTGACACCTTCCCCTCATTCTGGAGAGCAGACACCTCATTCAGACCTGCGTCGGGGGCTGCCAGCGCCGTGATGGAAAAGCATCTATTTCCTGTTGACTAATTCCTTTGAGCGGCCATGATTTACTTTGTGTTCCTCGTATAATTAAATGATAAATCTTCCCGGGGAATGAAACTCAATCCAAGATATGTCAGGCCTGGTGAAAACTGTAGAAGGCACCAGACACATTTCCCGGAGAGAGAGACGGAGAGAGGAAGCTCCTGTGAAGAGTTTATTAGCGTGTCACCGAGTTCGCATTTACCAACACAAAGCCAATCAATAAATAAACAAATAAATGCTTCATAATACTCAATCCATCACCACCTTGCCACCATGTGGACTTCCCCTCCATTATAACACAGAAAAATAAAAGCTCCAGGAGGACTCGGGGTGGGTGAAGTGACAGGCGGGAGTGATGGCCTTAACTGGCGCTTTTGTGCACACGGCAGCGAGCGCCACTTCATCATCCTCCAGTCATCTATTGATATATATTCCTCCCGTTTATCATCCTCTCCGGAAAGGTAACAGTAAAGCAGCTGGGCGAGGAGCGCAGTCAGGAATGCCGCAATCCCAGGTGAAGGAGAATAGATGACGGGGAAAAAATAAGAAACAATGTAACAACCGATGGAAGAGCAAACCAAGCAAAAAAAAAAACACAACGCCTCCTCCGAGGAAAGAGCGAGCCGTACCCCAACCACCCTTTAGATCGATCCTTGGCGAACCATTTCAAATGTTCATTCGTGCTATAATATACACCATGAAAAAAGAAAAGGTTTTAGGCCAATGAATGAGGTGCAAAAAAAAAAAAAGTGGTGCGCTGTTCCTTTAAATGACAAATTAAACCCTTAAGGACCAGCCGCCATCATTATACTGCGGCAGGATGGCTCCCCTGGGGGAATCGCCGTAGGTGTACGTCGGCCGCTTTAAGAGCGATAGGGGGGGCCCACGGCGCGACGCCCGAGCCGTTGCGCGTGGCCGCTGGCCACGAATGTCCGCTGGCAAACCCGCGATCGCTCCACAGAGAGCCAGAACGGGGATCTGTCAATGTAAACAGACGTAGCTGTAAGCTATGACTAAGCACTGTTGAGAGTGTGAAACGCGTCAGATTTTTTATTCTGTACCCTGCTGTGGTTTGTACTTTTGTTATTTTGCACAATAAAGGCGTTTTTATTGGAGTGTGGCTGTCCAGACCTTCCATCGTCTAAACAGACATAGCCCTGTTCTGAGAGGGGAGGAGAGAGAGAGATCTGCTGTTCCTGGTGATTAGGAACAGCGATCTCTCTCCTCCTCCAGTCAGTCCCCTCCCCCCACAGTTAGAAACACCTCCCAGGGAACACATTTAACCCCTTGATTGCCCCCCTAGTGTTAACCTCTTCCCTGCCAGTGACATGTACACAGTAATCCGTGCATTTTTATAGCACTGATCGCTGTATAAATGTCAATACAAAAAGTGCAATAGTGATGGGTGATTTCCACAAAGAACAGTCTTTAGATAAAGTGCAAAATGTGCAGTGACTGGTGCTTTTCTTCTATGCACGTTCTAGTGCATATCCCAAATGTTTCCCCCAGCCTCTCACCTCCAGCAGCGGCCCCCAATGGGCCAAGTAGAGCGGGTAGATATTCTAGGAGAGGATGTATTTCCTGCAGCGTTTCTTTATCATCAATGAGTCTGTTTCTCTGCAACTCCTCCCGCAGCTCCCAGCAATCCCAGTAGTTATTTAAGAACAAAGGAGAGGTCTCATGGTGCAGTAATTAGAAACACATTTTATTGAAAAACATAATACTGTAACTTACATTTAAAATCAAGGCAATCAGTAGATGTGTAGAGCTTCCGGGTTCGGCCGTCCCCGAGAAGCGTTGGCACCTGACTCCTCCTACCCTGACGCGTTGCGTCACACCACGTGACTTTATCAAAGGGATCGTCATGTGTGATTATCTGTCCTATTGTATTCAATGTTTAATATTTATTTATCATGCACTGATAATGCACTAGAATGTTTATTTATTATTATGTTATGATTGCATCTTTATTTGGAATTTTATTTTTATATTGTGGATTATACGGAAATTTAGCTGACCTTAGAATATTTTTTTGCACTTTAATGTCAGTTTAGTATATTGGTACACTTTTTATTCACCTATTTTGATATCAGCAATAGAAATTATTTCATCTTCAGCTGTTGTTTGTGATACACTGTCAGCTTTATTAACTGCTGTTTGTTTATGATTTAGTTTTTTGGTGTTCATCCAGTTTGGGGAGTCAGCTTATTATATTCACAGGTTCACTATATATGGTCACTTGATGAGGGGTGGCTGTTACAGTTTATATTTATTTTACTGAGCACTGTGACAGTCTTTATTCTATTGAGTATTTTAATTGCTGGTACTCACTTATTCATTCTTACAGTGTAGAACTGATCTTTTCTTGGATTTACTTTGGTATGGTGATATCTTTCCATAGGTCATATTATTTTCTCTGGCATTTATTATATGTGTTAGAGCCTACTTTGCCAACTTTATCCTATATCTTAGATGAGTATAGTTGTTATATCGGATTATTTTATTGTTACTGATTGATGAAGTAGCGCCACATATTTTTATGTAATATTCTAGTCTGGGGAAACTGAGTGGACCCATCTGTGTTGGCAGCTCTTTATCGGGTATTGTACCGTCAGTTTCAGGGTTTTCGTTCACATTGTGGTTCTTTGCGCATTCGTTTTTATACATTTATAAATGTCAATGGTGCCAAAAATGTGTGAAAGGTATGCGATCTGTCGCAGTCCTGCTAAAAATCGCATATCACCTCCATTACTAGTAAAAAAAATGTATTTATTTTTTTTTTTTTAAATAAAAATGCCATAAATCTATCCCCTTTTTTCTAGACACTATAACTTTTGCGCAAACCAATCAATATACGCTTATTGCGATTTTTTTTACCAAAAATATATAGAAGAATACGTATCAGCCTAAACTGAGGAAGAAATTTGATTTTTTTTTTTTTTTTTTTTAAAGATTTGGGATATTTATTATAGGAAAAAGTAAAAAAATAGATTTTGTTTTTCAAAATTGTCGCTATTTTTTTGTTTATAGCGCAAAAAATAAAAACGACAGAGGTGATCAAATACCACCAAAAGAAAGCTCTATTTGTGGGAAAAAAAGGACATCAATTTTGTTTGGGTACATCATCGCACGACCGCACAATTGTCAGAGCCATATTGCAAAAAAATGGCCTGGTCATTAGGGGGGCAAATCCTTTACAGTCCTTAACCACTTGTAGCCCTCCATATAGCAAAATGGTTTAGTTATCCTGACCGGACGTCATATGATATGATAACTAATGGGGTGCGCACCGCGCCGATCGGTGGTGTGGCGTGTCAGTCTGTCGCACCATAACTCAGATCTAGGTAAAGAGTCTCTGACGGAGACTCTTTACCATGTGATCAGTCGTGTCCAATCACAGCTGATCACGATGTAAACAGGAAAGGCCGATTATCGGCTTTTCCTCACTCTCGTCTGACAGACACAAGTAGAGGAGAGCCGATTGGCTGCTCCTCTGACAGGGGGGGTCTGCGCTGATTGACTATCAGCAAAGCCCCCCCAGGATGCCCACCCAGGACCACCAGGGACGCCACCAGGACCACCAAGGATGCCCACCACTTGTGACCACCAGGTATGCTACCCATGGCCACCAGGGATGCCAATCAGTGCCCACAATTGATGCCAATCGGTGCCTACAATTTATGCCAATTTATGCCAAGTACGTATAACGTTCCCGGTGATGTATGTATATAACTAAAGTCCATAAAGTGCCAAAATAAAAAGCTTAGTGCTCAAAAAAAGTCCACTTTTAAAATTGAGCTCCAGTGATCCCAACGTGTTCCTTGTAAGAAAAGACGGCCTCTTACCGGATAGTATGGATCTCGGTTACAGAGATCAAACAAGCCTGTGTACAATCTCCACAAGGAAGCCCCAATGCTCAGGAGTGGTTGTGATGCTCTCGCTGTTGGGAATGGGGTCAAACACCTCCATTGGAAATCCGCTTTCCAGGCACATGTGTGTAGATACAAGCAGGGCTCATGGGGTGTACCAGAGTGGTGACTTTTATTAAAAAGTTAAAATCCACTTACAATGAGGATACAATTGACAAGCGATGTGAACAGAAACTTGGCCGCAGTGTCACCTGAGCTCCGACCGCGATGACATTACACGTATGCTCCGCCCGGTGCGTTTCCCCAAACATTTTTTTTTTTTTTAAATTTATTTTAGGTACTTATTAGGGATGAGCCGAACACCCCCGGTTCGGTTCGCACCAGAACCCGCGAACAGACCGAAAGTTCGCACGAACGTTAGAACCCCATTGACGTCTATGGGACTCGAATGTTCATAATCAAAAGTGCTCATTTTAAAGGCTAATTTGCATGGTATTGTCCTAAAAAGGGTTTGGGGACCCGGGTCCTACCCCAGGGGACATGGATCAATGCAAAAAAAACTTTTAAAAACGGCCGTTTTTTCGGGAGCAGTGATTTTAATGATGCTTAAAGTAAAAAAAAAAAAGTGAAATATTCCTTTAAATATCGTACCTGGGGGGTGTCTATAGTATGCCTGTAAAGTGACGCGTGTTTCCCATGTTTAGAACAGTCCCTGTACCAAATGTCATTTTTAAAGGAAAAAATCTCATTTAAAACTGCTTGCGGGTTTAATGTCATGTCGGGTCCTGGCAATATGGATGAAAATCAGTGAGACAAACGGCATGGGTACCCCCCAGTCCATTACCAGGCCCTTTGGGTCTTGTATGGATATTAAGGGGAACCCCGCACCTAAATTAAAATAAGGAAAGGCGTGGGGCCACCAGGCCCTATATACTCTGAACAGCAGTATACAGGCGGTGCAAACAAGACAGGGACTGGAGGTTTGTTGTTAAGTAGAATCTGTTTGTAATTTTGAACATTTTTAACGTGTTTAGCTCCAGCCAAAAAATCTTTTCTAAGCTTTTTGGAAAACATAGGGAAGGGTTATCACCCCTGTGACATTTGTTTTGCTGTCTTTCCTCCTCTTCAGAAGATTTCACCTCACTTTTTTGTCCCAATGAAAAATGTTTTTTGAAAATTTGGGTTTTTTTGTGGAACAAGGATTGGAAAGCATCAGTGGAAAGGAGAAATTGTTTTCCCATATTAACTCTTACAGGAGAGAATTTCCCTTCCTAGGGGTAGATTTCATCTCACTTCCTGTTGTCTCCTTCCGTTTGCAAGTAGGAGTCGTTTGTAAGTTAGATGTTTGAAAGTAGGGTCCTGCCCTATATACTCAGCAGAAATTTGGGCCTTAGGTGTTGCTGTGGCCACAACACTGTAAGCCCTCACAGGGCTCTGCTGTGAAATATTAGATCAAGAATTGTAATTACATGCCCCTGTTGAACAGGAGCTGAAAAATTGGGCCTTAGGCACTGGTGCTGGTGCCACAACACTGCAACCCCTCACAGACACTCTAGTTGGAACGCAGGAACGAGCCCTGCTGCAAAGTATTGCTTCAAAAATTGTAATTACACGCCCCTGTTAGACAGGGGCAGAAAAATTGGGCCTTAGGCACTGGTGCTGGTGCCACAACACTGCAACCCCTCACAGACACTCTAGTTGGAACGCAGGAACGAGCCCTGCTGCAAAGTATTGCATCAAAAATTGTAATTACACGCCCCTGTTAGACAGGGGCAGAAAAATTGGGCCTTAGGCACTGGTGCTGGTGCCACAACACTGCAACCCCTCACAGACACTCTAGTTGGAATGCAGGAACGAGCCCTGCTGCAAAGTATTACATTAAAAATTGTAATTACACGCCCCTGTTAAACAGGGGCTGAAAAATTGTGCCTTAGGCACTGGTGGTGGCGCCCAGAACCAAAAATGTTCTTACAAGCTATCAGCGTGATGATTGAGGAGGAAGAGGATAATTACTCAGGGATAGTCACTCAGCATCAGCATAGGCAGTCTTTGAAGGGATCTGAGATTTCAAAAAAAATTATTCGGTTACATCAGCATCAGGTGCTTGGTAGCTGGTGGTGATCCAAGACTCATTCATTTTTATGAAGGTCAGCCGATCGACCGAGTCGGTGGACAGACGCACCCTGTGATCGGTTACCACGCCTCCAGCAGCACTGAATGTGCGTTCCGAAAGAACGCTGGATGCAGGACAGGCCAGTAGCTCAATTGCATACTGTGCAAGCTCTGGCCAGTGATCCATCCTCAAGACCCAGTAACCCAGAGGATTTTCGGTGGGAAAGGTGTCCAAGTCTGATCTTGCCCCTAGGTATTCCTGCACCATGTAAAACAGACGCTGGCGATGGTTGCTGGAACCGATCATACCTTGGGGCTGCGGACCAAAAAATTGTCTGAACGCATCGGTCAGACGGCCACCTTCTCCACCGCTCCTTCTTTGACTGACCGAAGCCTCAGCAACACGTTGTCCAGAAACAGGAGTTTGTAACCTCCCAGTCTCTGGGAACGCGTTGCACAGACCTTTCTGCAAGGCCTCCCGAAGATGTTTCATCCTCTGCTCCCTCTGCGATGGCAAGATAAGGTCCGCAACCTTACCCTTGTAACGTGGATCAAGGAGGGTTGCCAGCCAGTATTGGTCCTTCTCCTTGATACCACGAATACGAGGATCCTTACGCAGGCTTTGCAGGATCAGGGAGGCCATGCAGCGTAGGTTTGCTGAGGCATTCGGTCCGGAGTCCTCTGGGTCACTAAGAACGACATGGTCCGCAGCCACCTCCTCCCAGCCACGTACAAGTCCATGTGTTTCTTGGGACTGATCCCTTAAAGACTGCTGCTGATGCTGAGCGCCAGGCTCCACCTCCATACTGACACAATCTTCCTCCTCCTCCTCTTCCTCCTCGTCCTCTTCCTGTGTGATCGGCGGGCACGCAGGAACACTGTCTGGATAAAGGGGGCCTTGAGAGCTAAGGAAGTCCTCCTCTTCCTGCCTCTGTTCTGCCTCAAGTGCCCTGTCCATTATTCCACGCAGCGTGTGCTCCAACAGGTGGACAAGGGGGACAGTGTCACTGATGCATGCACTGTCACTGCTCACCATCCTCGTGGCCTCCTCGAATGGTGACAGGACAGTGCATGCATCCCTGATCATGGCCCACTGGCGTGGGGAAAAAAAACCAAGCTCCCCTGACCCTGTCCTGGTGCCATAGTCGCACAGGTACTCATTGATGGCCCTCTGCTGCGTGTGCAGCCGCTGCAGCATGGCCAACGTTGAGTTCCACCTGGTGGGCATGTCACAGATTAGGCGGTTCTTGGGCAGGTTAAACTCCTTTTGGAGGTCCGTCAGCCGAGCACTGGCATTATATGACCGGCGGAAATGCACACAGACTTCCCTGGCCTGCCTCAGGACATCCTGTAAGCCCGGGTACCTGCCCAAGAACCGCTGCACCACCAAGTTAAGGACGTGAGCCAAACAGGGCACATGGATCATTTGTCCCTGTCGGAGGGCAGAGAGGAGGTTGGTGCCATTGTCGCAAACCACCATTCCTGCCTTAAGTTGGCGTGGCGTCAACCACCTCTGAACCTGCCCCTGCAGAGCTGACAGAACCTCTGCCCCAGTGTGGCTCCTGTCCCCCAAGCACACCAGCTCAAGCACCGCATGGCATCTTTTGGCCTGCGTACTTGCGTAGCCCCTTGAACGACTACGGAGCACCGCTGGTTCTGAGGAAGAGGCCATGGAGGAAGAAGAAGAGGAGGGGGTGGAGGAGAGAGGTGTGTCACAATCAGCATTTTGGAGGCGTGGTGGCGGAACAACCTCCAACACTACTGCACCTTGTCCTGCATCCTTCCCAGCTGCCAGCAGAGTCACCCAATGCGCCGTGAAACTTAGGTAACGTCCCTGTCCATGCCTGCTGGACCATGAGTCAGCGGTAATATGCACCTTACCGCTGACCGCCCTGTCCAGCGAGGCATGGACATTGCCTTCCACATGCCGGTAGAGAGCCGGAATCGCCTTCCGTGAGAAAAAGTGGCGTTTGGGTACCTGCCACTGAGGAACCGCACATTCCACAAACTCACGGAAGGGGGCAGAGTCTACCAACTGAAAAGGCAGCAGTTGAAGTGCTAGCAATTTTGCCAAGCTAGCATTCAACCGCTGGGCATGTGGATGGCTGGGAGCAAACTTCTTTCGGCGGTGCAGCAGCTGGGGCAGGGAAATTTGCCTGGTACAATCTGACGTCGGTGTACCAAAAGCAGATTTCCCACAAGTACTTGGCTGTGACACACCTAATTCTACACCTTCATTCCTCTCACTGCAGGTCTCAGAGAGGACTGAAGGTCTAGTGGGGTTGGAAATCTCAGCTGATGAGGAGCAAGGAGAGATCCTCTTTGTTCTTTGGTGTGGGTCTTTTAGATACACTTGCCAACGAACTGCATGGCAGGTCAACATATGTCTGGTCAAGCATGTGGTACCCAAGCGGGAGATGTTTTGGCCACGCGAGATACGCTTGAGACATATGTTGCAAATAGCAGCGGTGCGATCTGATGCACTCGTCTCAAAAAAGGCCCACACCAAAGAACTTTTTGAATAACGCGCAGAGACTGCAGCGCCCTGCACATGTGGAGCTTTGGGGTGTGATGCAGTCAATGTGCTGCCCTTAGGCTGGCCCCTGGAGGGCATCCTGCCTCGTTGGTGATGTGCCGCCGCCTCCTCCTCCTCCTCCTCCTCCTCCTCCTCTCTCCTATCAGGCACCCACGTTGAGTCAGTGACCTCATCATCCCCTCCCTCCTCATCACTGGAGCAAACCTGGCAGTATGCTGCAGCAGGGGGAGCATGACTGCCAGATTGCTGTCCTTCTTGGGCACCCCCTCTGTCCGTGCTCATGTTACTGCCTTCATCGAGCTCAGTATCGTCATCAGAGCCTTCCAAACGCTGGGCATCCTCCTGGAGCATATACCCAACACTGTGGTCAAACAGTTCGAGGGAATCCTCATGAGGACATGGTGGAGCTAGGGAAGGAGTCACTGATGACATTGAGCTGAGGGAAGAGGCCGCTGCTTTGCCAGACAAAGCACCCTGGGCATGGGTGAGAGAGGATGAGGAGGATGAGGACGGCTTGGTCATCCACTCGACCAAGTCTTCTGCATGTTGCGGCTCAACATGGCCAGCTGCCGAAAAAAAGGCCAAGCGTGTCCCATGGCCACGTGCTGATGAGGATGCACCGTCTCCACGACCAGCACTAGACACAGAGCCTGCTTGCCCTCTCTTATTGGCTTGTGACTGTCTGCCTCTCCTTCTTGGCCTTCCAGACATACTAATGGCCTGTAGCTGCACTAAGCTGGGATAGAACACCTGTAATTTTCTTCAGGTAGCTTTATATACTGTAACCAGACAAGCCTGCCTGTCAGTAGGAAGATAACAGGAACGGATCTAGCTGAACACTGTGAGCAGGACGCACTGCACTAAATGTAAATAGTCTAGAAGATAACAGGAACGGATCTAGCTGAACACTGTAAGCAGGACGCACTGCACTAAATGTAAATAGTCTAGAAGATAACAGGAACGGATCTAGCTGAACACTGTGAGCAGGACGCACTGCACTAAATGTAAATAGTCTAGAAGATAACAGGAACGGATCTAGCTGAACACTGTGAGCAGGACGCACTGCACTAAATGTAAATAGCAGGAACGGATCTAGCTGAACACTGTGAGCAGGACGCACTGCACTAAATGTAAATAGTCTAGAAGATAACAGGAACGGATCTAGCTGAACACTGTGAGCAGGACGCACTGCACTAAATGTAAATAGTCTAGAAGATAACAGGAACGGATCTAGCTTAACACTGTGAGCAGGACGCACTGCACTAAATGTAAATAGCAGGAACGGCTCTAGCTGAACACTGTGAGCAGGACGCACTGCACTAAATGTAAATAGTCTAGAAGATAACAGGAACGGATCTAGCTGAACACTGTGAGCAGGACGCACTGCACTAAATGTAAATAGTCTAGAAGATAACAGGAACGGATCTAGCTGAACACTGTGAGCAGGACGCACTGCACTAAATGTAAATAGCAGGAACGGATCTAGCTGAACACTGTGAGCAGGACGCACTGCATTAAATGTAAATAGTCTAGATAGAAGATAACAGGAACGGATCTAGCTAAACTGAATACAGTGTATATATATATATATATATATATATATATATATATATATATATATATATATACAACACCTGGGATGCATATATATACACAATACACTGTAAGTGCAGCTAACTGACTGACTGTTCTGCCTAATCTATCTAACTCAAATCAAATGACACTGTCTCTCTCTCTCTCTATCTCTCAGCACACCGGAACACACACTACACAGGGCCGCCGTGCAGGCGGCCTTATATAGTGTGGGGTGTGTACTAAATCCCCTGAGCCATAATTGGCCAAAGCCACCCTGGCTTTGGCCAATTACAGCTCTCTCTACTGACGGCGCTGTGATTGGCCAAGCATGCGGGTCATAGTGCATGCTTGGCCAATCATCAGCCAGCAATGCACTGCGATGCCGCAGTGAATTATGGGCCGTGACGCGCCACACGAATTTAGCGCGAACGGCCCATATCGTTCGCAATTCGGCGAACGATCGAACAGCCGATGTTCGAGTCGAACATGGGTTCGACTCGAACACGAAGCTCATCCCTAGTACTTATATAGCGCCGTCAATTTTACGCAGCGCTTTATATATACATTGTACATTCACATCAGTCCCTACCCTCAAGGAGCTTACAATCTAAGGTCCATAACTCACATTCATATATACTGGGGACAATTTAGAGAGGATCCAGGTAACCTACCAGCATGTCTTTGGAGTGTGGGAGGAAACCGGAGTACCCGGAGGAAACCCACACAGGCACAGGGAGAACATGCAAACTCCAGGCAGGTAGTGTCGTGGTCGGGATTCGAACCAGCGACCCTTTTTACTGCTAGGCGAAAGTGCTACCCACTACACCACTGTGCTGCCCAAACATGGTGTCTTCTGGAATTGGAGGATCCCATCAGACGCCATTTTTGGGGAAAAGCGTTGAGTGGAGCTCGGGTGACACCGCGGCCAAAGTTGCTTGTCAATTTTATCTTCATTGTAAGTGGATTTTAACTTTTTAATAAAAGTCACCATTCTGGTACACACTATGAGGTCTCTCCCTGCTTGTATCTACACACATGTGCCTGGATAGCGGGTTTCTTTCTGAGGTGTTTGACCCCGTTCCCAACAGCGAGATCATCACAACCACTCCTGAGCATTAGGGCTTCCTTGTGGAGGTTGAGAGGGATCAGGCTCCTCTCCAAACAGTTCCGGCATGGATGCCAGGGACGGGTGAGGAGCAGTAGAGCAGCGGCCATCTTGGCAGGAGCGCATGGTAATTCTCATCTTGGCCAGGGGCTGTTTCTTCTTATAATTTCCCATCCACCAAAGTCCCAGGAGATGTCACGGGGTCTTCCCCAAGTAGCCAGGAGAGAAGTCAGACAAATTGGATAGGCGGGTATGCAGGATTACACAGGATTATGCAGAGGGATCCCGGAGCTGCTAAGAAAGTCGTCCGTTCACATGCTGCATTAGGCCACGCCCCCAGGATTTTTGGCAAAGCTTAATCAATGTACTTTGCAGGGATTGTAAGAAACTTTGTTGCAGATTTCGACCTTTTGTTATTCTGACAAAATAACTGTTTGTTTCTCTGTGTCCAGAGTGGATGTGAATGGGAGTGACTTTATCATTATCAAGCAGCTGCTGTACCTGCAGGGCTCTAACAGAAATCAGTGCTTGTATGGTGTATAGGAGCACATCCCTATCCGCACCACAGAAAGAGCCGGGCCATGCTGCTTTACATCAGTGCAGCATATCAGTGCCCATAAGTTCAGCCACATCAGTGCAGCAAATCAGTGCAGTCTTATCAGTGCCCATCAGTGCAGCTTTTCAGTGCCCAGAAGTGCCGCCTCAGTGCCCATTAGTGCAGCCTCATCAGTGTCTATCAGTGCAGCTTATCAGTGCCACCTCAGTGCAGTTTCTCAGTGCCCATCAGTGCAGACTCATCAGTGTCTATCAGTGCAGCTTATCAGTGCCACCTCAGTGCAGTTTCTCAGTGCCCATCAGTGCTGCATATCAGTGCTGTCTTATCAGTGCATCCTTATCAGTGCAGCTTATCAGTGCCATCTTAGTGCAGCCTCATCAGTGCCGCCTCAGTGTAGCTTCATCAGTGCCATCTTTGTGCAGCCTCATCAGTGCAGCTTTTTTCAATGCCCCCTCAGTGCCCATCAGTGCAGTTTTTCAGTGTCCATAAGTGCTGCCTATCTGTACCCACCAGTGCGGTCTGAGCTGTGCCGCCTATCTGTGCCCACCAGTGCAGTCTGTGCCCATGAGTTTCCATATGTGGAGTCGGGATCGCTTACAGACACCAGAGAGGAGATCTCCGGCTGTGACAGATCTTGTATGTGAAACAGAGATCGCTGTACACAGGACATTACAATGATCGGTGTTTCATATACAAGATCTGGCACAGCCGGAGATCTTTACTCTGTCATCCGGCTGGTGTCTGTTAAGAGATCTCCGTTCTGCACTGAGAGATGGCGGGCGGCGGCGGCGGCGGGGCGATGCTGGCAGAGAGCAGAGGAGGAGGGTGGAGGAAACCACCTCCATGGGCGGTACAGATCAGGGGTCTGTGAGACCCCTCCGCCTATTACAGCAAGCAGGGCGGAAGTAAAAGTCCCTGCTTGTTGTAGGGAACTACAAATGGGAAGTGCCAAGACCGGTGGCTGGGAGTACAGGAGGAACAGCAGTTACCGGTCTTACGAACAAGGAAATGACTGGAGATTAACGGCTTTTCTGCAAAATCAGCAGGCTGCTACAGAGGAACTACAGAGCTCAGAAGGAGATAGATGGCATAACTGGTAAAGGTAGGAGATCAGGAACAAGGACAAGGAAAAATGTTTTCCCAGAGTTCTGCTCTAAACTGTTCAAGACACAACACTAAAATCATTGCAGGAGCGTTCAAAGCTTTGTTGTGTATATAAACGCTATATATATATATATACAGTCAGGTCCGTAAATATTGGGACATGGACACAATTCTAATCCTTTTGGCTCTATACACCACCACAATGGATTTACATAGTTACATAGTTACATAGTAGGTGAGGTTGAAAAAAGACACAAGTCCATCAAGTCCAACCTATGTGTGTGATTATGTGTCAGTATTGCATTGTATATCCCTGTATGTTGTGGTCATTCAGGTGCTTATCTAATAGTTTCTTGAAGCTATCAATGCTCCCCGCTGAGACCACCGCCTGTGGAAGGGAATTCCACATCCTTGCCGCTCTTACAGTAAAGAACCCTCTACGTAGTTTAAGATTAAACCTCTTTTCTTCTAATTTTAATGAGTGGCCACGAGTCTTGGTAAACTCTCTTCTGCGAAAAAGTTTTATCCCTATTGAGGGGTCACCAGTCCGGTATTTGTAAATTGAAATCATATCCCCTCTCAAGCGTCTCCTCTCCAGAGAGAATAAGTTCAGAGCTCACAACCTTTCCTCATAACTAAGATCCTCCAGACCCTTTATTAGCTTTGTTGCCCTTCTTTGTACTCGCTCCATTTCCAGTACATCCTTCCTGAGGACTGGTGCCCAGAACTGGACCGCATACTCTAGGTGCGGCCGGACCAGAGTCTTGTAGAGCGGGAGAATTATCGTTTTATCTCTGGAGTTGATCCCCCTTTTAATGCCAATATTCTGTTTGCTTTGTTAGCAGCAGCTTGGCATTGCCTGCCATTGCTGAGCCTATCATCCACTAGGACCCCCAGGTCCTTTTCCATCCTAGATTCCCCCAGAGGTTCTCCCCCCAGCGTATAGAATGCATTCATATTTTTGCCACCCAAATGCATTATTTTACATTTTTCTACATTGAACCTCATTTGCCATGTAGTCGCCCCTCCCCCATTAATTTGTTCAGGTCTTTTTGCAAGGTTTCCACGTCCTGCGGAGAAGTTATTGCCCTGCTTAGCTTAGTATCGTCTGCAAATACAGAGATTGAACTGTTTATCCCATCCTCCAGATCGTTTATGAACAAATTAAATAGGATTGGTCCCAGCACAGAACCCTGGGGCACCCCACTACCCACCCCTGACCATTCTGAGTACTCCCCATTTATCACCACCCTCTGAACTCGCCCTTGTAGCCAGTTTTCAATCCATGTACTCACCCTATGGTCCATGTCAACGGACCTTATTTTGTACAGTAAACGTTTATGGGGAACTGTGTCAAATGCTTTTGCAAAATCCAGATACACCACGTCTACGGGCCTTCCTTTATCTAGATGGCAACTCACCTCCTCATAGAAGGTTAATAGATTGGTTTGGCAAGAACGATTCTTCATGAATCCATGCTGATTACTGCTAATGATATCGTATGTATTACTAAAATCCTGTATATAGTCCCTTATCATCCCCTCCAAGAGTTTACATACTATTGATGTTAGGCTAACTGGTCTGTAATTCCCAGGGATGTATTTTGGGCCCTTTTTAAATATAGGTGCTACATTGGCTTTTCTCCAATCAGCTGGTACCATTCCAGTCAGTAGACTATCTGTAAAAATTAGGAACAACGGTCTGGCAATCACTTGACTGAGTTCCCTAAGTACCCTCGGATGCAAGCCATCTGGTCCCGGTGATTTGAAATGAAATGAACAAGATGTGCTTTTAACTGCAGACTTTCAGCTTTAATTTGAGGGTATTTACATCCAAATCAGGTGAACGGTGTAGGAATTACAACAGTTTGTATTTGTGCCTCCCACTTTTTAAGGGACCAAAAGTAATGGGACAATTGGCTGCTCAGCTGTTCCATGGCCAGGTGTGTGTTATTCCCTCATTATCCCTTTTACAAGGAGCAGATAAAAGGTCCAGAGTTCATTTCAAGTGTGCTATTTGCATTTGGAATCTGTTGCTGTCAACTCTCAATATGAGATCCAAAGAGCTGTCACTATCAGTGAAGCCATCATTAGGCTGAAAAAACAAAACAAACGAATCAGAGAGATAGCAAAAACATTAGGTGTGGCCAAATCAACTGTTTGGAACATCCTTAAAAATAAAGAACGCACCGGTGAGCTCAGCAACACCAAAAGACCCGGAAGACCACGGAAAACAACTGTGGTGGATGACCGAAGAATTCTTTCCCTGGTGAAGAAAATACCCTTCACAACAGTTGGCCAGATGAAGAACACTCTCCAGGAGGTCGGTGTATGTGTGTCAAAATCAACAATCAAGAGAAGACTTCACCAGAGTGAATACAGAGGGTTCACCACAAGATGTAAACCATTGGTGAGCCTCAAAAACAGGAAGGCCAGATTAGAGTTTGCCAAACAACATCTGAAAAAGCCTTCACAGTTCTGGAACAACATCCTATGGACAGATGAGACCAAGATCAACTTGTACCAGAGTGATGGGAAGAGAAGAGTATGGAGAAGGAAAGGAACTGCTCATGATCCAAAGCATACCACCTCATCAGTGAAGCATGGTGGTGGTAGTGTCATGGCGTGGGCATGTATGGCTGCCAATGGAACTGGTTCTCTTGTATTTATTGATGATGTGACTGCTGACAAAAGCAGCCGGATGAATTCTGAAGTGTTTCGGACAATATTATCTGCTCATATTCAGCAAAATGCTTCAGAACTCATTGGACGGCGCTTCACAGTGCAGATGGACAATGACCCGAAGCATACTGCGAAAGCAACCAAAGAGTTTTTTAAGGGAAAGAAGTGGAATGTTATGCAATGGCCAAGTCAATCACCTGACCTGAATCCGATTGAGCATGCATTTCACTTGCAGAAGACAAAACTGAAGGGAAAATGCCCCAAGAACAAGCAGGAACTGAAGACAGTTGCAGTAGAGGCCTGGCAGAGCATCACCAGAGGCGTCACCAGCCTGGGGCCACAGGGGGCCCTGACCCCCCCAACATCCTACTGGGCCCCCCCATGTGCCCCCCCAATTCATCCAATAGCTGAAAGTCGACAGGAGGGAGAGACACACACATGGCATCTTTCTGTGACTGTCACAGCGCACCGATCTGTCTCCCTGTCCGGGCATCCCCACAGCACTGCCCGTTTTCTTCTGCCACAAAACAGATGGATCTGTCAGGACACAGAGTGGGGGAAGGAGCCCCATCTTAGGGCTGTCTTAATGCACAGGCTCTTCTGCGAACTGCCCAGGGGTCCTTGGGGCATGGAGGGCCCTAGAAGTTTCCTCCCAGCAGTATTCTAGCAGTGGCAACAGTTCTCCTCACTTTGACCATCTCTTGCTACACTACAGGTGAGTTCTGTTATCTGTCTCTCAGCTGTCTTCAGTGCTTTCTCCCTCCCCGCCATCTTCCTCCCCACCTCAGCCACTACTATCCCGTCCGACACACAGATCTATCTCTGCCTCTCAGATCCTTGTTAACCCTTGTTCCCTTCTCCCAGACGGTTTGCCGACATCTCGCAGCCTCTTTCCCAGCCGGCCGGCCAAATTCTTTTCCTGACACTTTCCCTCACTGCCCTCAGCCTTCTTTCCCCTGTCTTCTCCTCTGCAGACACTTCACCTTCATGCAGGTGTGTGTCCTAGGATCTACAAACACTGCAAATGGCAGGAATCCCCCACCCTGCACACCCCCAACACTCTTTACTAGGTAATGGAAATCTGTCCCTCTCCCCCTCCCAGCCAGACAGCCCATTTACTTTTAGACAGTATTCCCCATGCCCTTCCCTCCCCAGTCCCCTTGACACCCATCTATTTGCCCCCCCCACCCCACACACACACACCCTTCCCTCATGCCAGCACAAATCCACCACCTTTTTTATCCCTATACAAACCAGGATCCTCCTCTTTCATTCCAGTTCTCCTCTACCCATCCCCCATCTCATACCCACCTCCACCCCCCCTTCCTCCTCCTCCCCCACCCCATGGTTCTCATTCCCACCCCCCACCCCACCCCCCATTTTTTTCAGGGCTTAAGGAAGAACTCCGAAGTGGAGCATCTTACCATTGCTGTTGCTTGTGTGAGTGGGATGTGTACTGTGCCAATCCCTGCTTACTCTCCTCCTCTATTCATCCCATATGATTGGTGCAGTACACATCCCACCCACACAACATTAATAAGATGCTCCACCTCAGAGTTAGTAGTCACCTAACCTGGCACTACCACCCTACCTGACACTATTATCTAACCTGGCACTACCACCCTAACCTGGCACTACCACCCTACCTGACACTATTATCTAACCTGGCACTACCACCCTAACCTGGCACTATTATCTAACCTGGCACTACCACCCTAACCAGGCACTATTACCTAACCTTCCACTATTACCTAACCTGGCTCTACCACCCTAACCTGGCACTACCACCCTACCTGACACTATTATCTAACCTGGCACTACCACCCTAACCTGGCACTATTACCTAACCTGGCACTACCACCCTACCTGACACTATTACCTAACCTGGCACTACCACCCTACCTGACACTATTACCTAACCTGGCACTACCACCCTAACCTGGCACTACAACCTAACCTGGCACTATTACCTAACCTGGCACTACCACCCTAACCTGGCACTACAACATAACCTGGCACTATTACCTAACCTGGCACTACCACCCTAACCTGGCACTATTACCTAACCTGGCACTATTACCTAACCTGGCACTACCACCCTAACCTGGCACTATTACCTAACCTGGCACTACCACCCTACCTGACACTATTACCTAACCTGGCACTACCACCTTAACCTGGCACTATTACCTAACCTTGCACTATTACCTAACCTGGCACTGCCACCTAGCCTGCCACTACCACCTAACCTGGCACTATTTTATATCATCTAAACTGGCACTACCACCTAACCTGGCACTATTGTATATCACCTAACCTGGCACTATTACCTTATCTGGCACTATTACCTAACCTGGCACTTTTACCTAACCTGGCACTACCACCTAACCTGGCACTATTACCTAACCTGGCACTACCACCCTAACCTGGCACTATTACCTAACCTGCCACTACCACCCTAACATGGCACTATTACCTAACCTGGCAGTACCACCCTACCTGGCACTTTTACCTAACCTGGCACTATTACCTAACCTGGCATTACCACCCAACCTGGCACTACCACCCTAACCTGACACTACCACCCTAACCTGGCACTATTACCTAACCTGGCACTACCGCCCTACCTGGCACTATCACTTAAACTGCCACTACCACCTAACTTGGCACTGCCACCTAGCCTGCCGCTACCACCTAAGCTGGCACTATTGTATATCACCTAACCTGGCACTATTATCTATCACCTAACTTGACACTATCACCTAACCTGGCACTATTGTATATCACCCTAACCTGGCACTATGTCACCCCAATCTGCCAGTATACTACCCTAACATCACTTGACGTCGACAAACGGTGCGCTGCTTGTCCATCTGGGGGGAGGGATGCCAGATATAGGATCCGCCCCAGGTGCCAATTTTGAAAACAATTTATCATTTTCCTTTCACTTCACAATTATGTGACACTTTGTGTTGGTCTGTCACATAAAATCCCAATAAAATACATTTACGTTTTTGGTTGTAACATGACAAAATGTGGGAAATTTCAAGGGGTGTGAATACTTTTTCAAGGCACCGTATGATGTGTGTGTGTGTGTATGTGTATATGTATATATATATATATATATATATATATACACCGTATTTATCGGCATATAACACGCACAGGCGTATAACACGCACATTCATTTTAAGAGGGAAGTTTCAGGAAAAAACTTAAATTTTAAATAAGGAACTTTGAAGCAAAATAAGGGTCAGTGCCCATCTGCAGCCTCACCGTTGCCATCAATGCAACCCGATCAATGCCCATCTGCAGCCTCACAAGTGCCATCAATGCAGCCTCATCAGTCAACATCAATGCAGCCTCAGCATTGCCATCAATGCAGCAGCCTCACCACTGCCTTCAATGCAGCAGCCTCAACATTGCCATCAGTGCAGCCTCATTGATGCAAATCTGCAGCCTAGAGGGGACAGGGTGAGGGCGGGATGAGCGCCGTCAGATTACATACAGTGAGAATCTCCTATGATAGACAGAACAGTGGTCCAATGCCGGACCAGGAGACGGGATTTCCTATTACAGAGGCCGCCAAGTAAACAGGAGATTCTCACTGTATGTAATTTGACAGCGCTCATCCCGCCCCCCTCCCTGTCCCCTCCGAGGCAGCTAAAATTAAAGTATCGGCGTATAACACGCACACGCTATTTGCGCCTGGTTTTCAGGGTGAAAAAGTGAGTGTTATACGCCAATAAATACAGTATATATATATATATATATATATATATATATATATATACATTTTTATAGTTGGCCCCCCTACTTTTGTCCCTGTCCCCCCATGTGCCCCCCCTAAATATGAAAGCTGGAGACGCCACTGAGCATCACCAGGGATGAAACCCAGCGTCTGGTGATGTCTATGTGTTCCAGACTTCAGGCTGTAATTGACTGCAAAGGATTTGCAACCAAGTATTAAAAAATGAAAGTGATGATTGTTAATCTGTCCCATTACTTTTGGTCCCTTAAAAAGTGGGAGGCACATCTACAAAGTGTTGTAATTCCTACACCGTTCATCTGATTTGGATGTAAATACCCTCAAATTAAAGCTGAAAGTCTGCAGTTAAAACACATCTTGTTTGTTTCATTTCACATCCATTGGGGTGGTGTATAGAGCCAAAAAGATTAGAATTGTGTCCATGTCCCAATATTTGTGGACCTGACTGTATGTATATAGTCCTCTTTTGGGGGGTTATGAGAAATGACCCTCCCCAAACAAGATATTGCACTAAACCAGTAGGTAAGCAAGAGAACCAGAACCTTCACTAAGTAGAAGAGTGGGATTGATAAAGTTGGCAGTGCACCCACCCAGGACAGAGTCTTCATCCAGGACAGAGTCTCCACCCTGAGACAGAGTCTCCACCCAGGACAGTGTCTTCACCCAGAACAGGGCCCCCACCCGGGACAGAGCTTTAACCTGGGACAGGGTCTTCACCCAGGACAGGGCCTCCACCCAGGACAGAGCCTCAACCCGGGACAGGGTCTTCACCTAGGACAGGGCCCCAACCCAGGACAGAGCTTTAACCTGGGAAAGGGTCTTCACCCAGGACAGGGCCTTCACCCAGGACAGAGCCTCAACCTGGGACAGGGTCTTCACCTAGGACAGGGCCCCCACCCGGGACAGAGCCTCAACCCAGGACAGGGCCCTCACCCGGGACAAAGCCTTAACCTGGGACAGAGCTTTAACCCGGGACAGAGCCTCCTCCACCCAGGAAAAGGTCTTCAACCAGGACAGAGCCTCCACCCAGGATAGGGTCTTCACCCAGCACAGGACCTCCACCCGGGACAGAGCCTCAACCCAGGACAGAGCCTCCACCCAGGACAAGGCCCCCACCCTGGACAGAGCCTCCACCCAAGACAGAGCCTCCACCCAGGAGAGGGCCTCCACCCAGGATATGGTCTCCACCCAGGACAGAGCCTCCCCCCAGGTCAGGGTCTCCACCCAGATCAAGGCCTCCACCTAGGACAGGGTCCCCACCCACAACAAGGCCTCCACCCAGGACAGGGCCTCCACCCAGGACAGGACCCCCACCCAGGACAGAGCCTTTACCCAGGAAAGGGCCTCTGTGAACACCTGGGACAGAGCTTTAACCTGGGACAGGGTCTTCACCCAGGACAGGGCCTCCACCCAGGACAGAGCCTCAAGCTGGGACAGGGTTTTCACCTAGAACAGGGCCCCCACCAGGGACAGAGCCTCAACCCAGGACAGGGCCCTCACCCGGGACAGAGCCTTAACCTGGGACAGAGCCTTAACCTGGGACAGAGCCTCCTCCACCCAGGACAGGGTCTTTACCCAGGACAGAGCCTCCACCCAGGATAGGGTCTTCACCCAGCACAGGACCTACACCTGGGACAGAGCTTAAACCCAGGACAGAGCCTCCACCCAGGACAAGGCCCCCACCCAGGACAGAGCCTCCACCCAAGACAGAGCCTCCACCCAGGAGAGGGCCTCCACCCAGGATATGGTCTCCACCCAGGACAGAGCCTCCACCCAGGTCAGGGCCTCCACCCAGATCAAGGCCTCCACCTAGGACAGGGTCCCCATGCACAACAAGGCCTGCATTCAGGACAGGGCCTCCACCCAGGACAGGGTCCCCACCCAGGACAGAGCCTTTACCCAGGAAAGGGCCTCTGTGAACAGAGGGGATTCCCTACATGGGAAATTAATCAGTAATCTAATCAAAGTAATTGGAAGCAGATGAACTACTACACCCAGCATATAACATCAACCATAAGTATATAGATGGACATCAGTATGGAAATAATACAAGTTTTATATAAGAAGAGATTAAGAACAATCCATACATCCAATGTACAAACAGGTCTTATCAGCAAAGGGCCCCATAGGAGTCCTGGGGGGATTGTGCACACATACCCGGGTATATATAGTTAAAAATAGAGATACCTCCAGATGAATGCCAGTTACAGGGGCCCCTGAGGATGATCATGACGCAGTATTGGTCTCATAGATCTGAAAACAAGATCAATGATGATGGGAAGACCTTCCAACCATTACCCAACTAGCCTGGAATGCAGCTTTTCAAAAACAGGAACTGTGGTGTGGCTCTGGAACTCAGAGTAGTCCCTAATTACTTCTAATCTGTCATGCTGCCTCACCTCTAACTTCCAGAAGTGGCCATCAGATGCCTGGCCTGGTAATAACCTATGCTGAGTATTGAGCCATGAGGCCCTGATTTACCTACTGAAATAGACCAAGGTGAACCCTACACTAGCACTGTGCATGTGAGGTAATAACAATAGGACAGAGATAATTTTGTCACAAGTATTTAGATACACACTCAGGAGGCTATGAGCAGCTGCTGCTATTAGAACACTGGAATACTTGCCTAATAGTCTCTGCTTCTGGTGTGGGTGCAGGGCTGGCCGTACCATGGGTCCCGTTGGGTCCATTGGACCCAGACGGCAATTTGAGAGGGGTGGCAAATTGACACCCGAGATTTTTTTCCAGCAGTTTTGTGTCATCCAGGGGCAGACTGGCAGGGTGACAATTGCCTCCAGTGCCACTTTGCAGCCCTGTAAAAAGGCCGCCCTGCTGCCCTCAAAAGGCATACTCATGGTTGCCGGGTGGAAGGGGGTTCGCACACAGTCTAACACCAGCAGTCAAACACCCGTGCACACATGAAGAGCTCAGGTGTCTGTGCTGGCGGGGGGCAGGGTACCGACAGGAGACAGAAAGCAATGAAAGATCCCTTCCCCACCGGCTCCGCTAGCAGCCAATGTTCGGGCGCAGCTTGCAAGGCTTGCATTACTATTGGGTGAAACCGGAGGAGGGGGTGTGGTCGGTCTGCCTCTTATGCTCTGGTGAATGTGTGAGGCTAGACACTGAAGACCGTGGGAGAGCTGGGAGAGAGCAACAAAGAGGTAATATAAGTTCGTTCTGTGTGACACAAAGGGTGTCCATCATTTCTTCTACTAGTGGCTGCTGATCGGCTGGGTGGCCAATGTGGCATAATCTGTCATGCTCAAAAATAATTATACAGCCCTAGCCTGCCCCTATACTACCCTAGCCTGTCTATATACTACCCTAGCCTGCCCCTATACTACCCTAGCCTGTCTATATACTACCCTAGCCTATCTATATACTACCCTAGCCTGTCTATATACTACCCTAGCCTATCTATATACTACCCTAGCCTGTCTATATACTACCCTAGCCTATCTATATACTACCCTAGCCTGTCTATATACTACCCTAGCCTGCCCCTATACTACCCTAGCCTGTCTATATACTACCCTAGCCTGCCCCTATACTACCCTAGCCTGTCTATATACTACCCTAGCCTATCTATATACTACCCTAGCCTGTCTATATACTACCCTAGCCTGCCCCTATACTACCCTAGCCTGCCCCTATACTACCCTAGCCTGTCTATATACTACCCTAGCCTGTCTATATACTACCCTAGCCTGTCCATATACTACCCTAGCCTGTCTATATACTACCATAGTCTGTCCATATACTTCCCTAGCCTGTCCATATACTACCCTAGCCTGTTTATATACTACCTTAGCCTGCCCCTATACTACCCTAGGTTGTCTATAATCTACCCTAGCCTGCCCCTATACTACCCTAGCTTGTCTATAAACTACCCTAGCTTATCTATATACTACCCTAGCCTGTCTATATACTACCCTATCCTGCCCCTATACTTCCCTAACCTGTCTATATACTACCCTAGCCTGTGCATATACTACCTTAGCCTTCCCCTATACTACCCTAGCCTGTCCATATACTACCCTAGCCTGTCTATATACTACCTTAGCCTGTCCCTATACTACCCTAGCCTGTCTATATACTACCCTAGCATGTCCATATACTACCCTAGCCTGTCCATATACTACCCTAGCCTGTCTATATACTACCCTAGCCTGTCCATATACTACCCTAGCCTGTCCATATACTACCCTAGCCTGTCTATATACTACCCTTGCCTGTCCATATACAACCCTAGCCTGTCAATATACTACCCTAGCCTGTCAATATACTACCCTAGCCTGCCCCAATACTACCCTAGCCTGCCCCAATACTACCCTAGCCTGCACCAATACTACCCTAGCCCACCCCTTGGAAATGAACATAATGGTATGTCATAATTTTACATATAGACAAGGTGCTGTTGCATGAAAATCTGACTTCCTAATAAATTTAATTTTAGTTTTAATAATAATGATATAAAATAATGGACGTGGGGGGCCTTTTGGGGGGGGGGGGGTTTCTGGGGGATGGGAGGGGCAGCATTTTATTCTTAGACCCAGGCAGTGCAATGTCTTGGGACAGCCCTGTCTGGGTGATATGCCGTAGTACTTGCAGCTCCTGTGTGTATAAGGTCATGTGGTCTTCTCTGTCCACTTCCTCCTTCAGGGGTTTCTGACCCAGACACACAGGGACAGGAAGTGTTGTATATAAATAATCTCTATGAACATTAAGCAGAACAGCCACTTACAGACAATAGAAGGCAACAGACTTCTACATGTTTATACTGTATAGTAGACATCTGCACTGGAGAAAAATTCTTTGTTTTCCTTTTATTCGTTTTTGGAGGGTTTTTTGTTTTCCGGGTCATTCGTTATGATTGAAGTTTGTTATTTTGAATCAATTCATTAATTCGTAGAAATTGAAATTCGTTATGTTCCATTCATTTAGATGCGTTATTCGTTATTTTGATCATTTGGAAAAATCCGAAATTCGGAAATCCGAAATTCGAAAATCTGAAAATTCGGGAATTCAGAAATCCAAAAATTTGAAAATTCTAAAATCTGAAAAGAAGGAGGGAAATCCAAAAATACGAAAGAACGAAAATCTGAAAATTTGAAAATCCGAAAATTTGATGAAATAATAACTAACTAATATTAACTCCAATGTAAAAATGCATATAAAAGCAAAGGAGAAGGCCTTCAAAAAATACAAGGTTGAGGGATCATCCTCAGCATTCAGACATTATAAAGAATGCAATAAGAAATGTAAGGGTGCAATTAGGACGGCTAAGATAGAACATGAAAGACACATAGCGGAGGAGAGCAAAGAAAATCCCAAGAAATTCTTTAAGTATGTAAACAGTAAAAAAGGGAGGACAGCCCATATTGGCCCCATAAAGAATGAGGAAGGACATCTGGTTACAAAGGATGGGGAGATGGCGAAGGTGTTGAATTTATTCTTCTCCTCAGTCTTCACGAGTGAATCAGGGGGCTTCAGTAACCAAAACTGCAGTGTATATCCTCATGACACATCACAGGAAGCACCTCCATGGTTAACAGAGGACGGAATTAAAATTAGACTTGAGGAACTTAACATTAATAAATCACCGGGACCAGATGGCTTGCACCCGAGGGTACTTAGGGAACTCAGTCAGGTGATTGCCAGACCGTTGTTCCTAATTTTTACAGACAGTCTATTGACTGGAATGGTACCAGCTGATTGGAGAAAAGCCAATGTAGCACCAATATTTAAAAAGGGCCCAAAAAACATCCCTGGGAATTACAGACCAGTTAGCCTAACATCAATAGTATGTAAAATCTTGGAGGGGATGATAAGGGACTATATACAAGATTTTAGTAATAAGAACGATATCATTAGCAGTAATCAGCATGGATTCATGAAGAATCGTTCTTGCCAAACCAATCTATTAACCTTCTATGAGGAGGTGAGTTGCCATCTAGATAAAGGAAGGCCCGTAGATGTGGTGTATCTGGATTCTACAAAAGCATTTGACACAGTTCCCCATAAACGTTTACTGTACAAAATAAGGTGCGTTGGCATGGACCATAGGGTGAGTACATGGATTGAAAACTGGCTACAAGGGCGAGTTCAGAGGGTGGTGATAAATGGGGAGTACTCAGAATGGTCAGGGGTGGGTAGTGGGGTCCCCCAGGGTTCTGTGCTGGGACCAATCCTATTTAATTTGTTCATAAACGATCTGGAGGATGGGATAAACAGTTCAATCTCTGTATTTGCAGACGATACTAAGCTAAGCAGGGCAATAACTTCTCCGCAGGATGTGGAAACCTTGCAAGAAGATCTGAACAAATTAATGGGGTGGGCGACTACATGGCAAATGAGGTTCAATGTAGAAAAATGTAAAATAATGCATTTGGGTGGTAAAAATATGAATGCAATCTATAGACTGGGGGGAGAACCTCTGGGGGAATCTAGGATGGAAAAGGACCTGGGGGTCCTAGTAGATGATAGGCTCAGCAATGGCATGCAATGCCAAGCTGCTGCTAATAAGGCAAACAGAATATTGGCATGTATTAAAAGAGGGATCAACTCCAGAGATAAAACGATAATTCTCCCGCTCTACAATACTCTGGTCCGGCTGCACCTGGAGTATGCTGTCCAGTTCTGGGCACCAGTCCTCAGGAAGGATGTACTGGAAATGGAGCGAGTACAAAGAAGGGCAACACAGCTAATAAAGGGTCTGGAGGATCTTAGTTATGAGGAAAGGTTGCGAGCACTGAACTTATTCTCTCTGGAGAAGAGACGCTTGAGAGGGGATATGATTTAAATTTACAAATACTGTACTGGTGACCCCACAATAGGGATAAAACTTTTTCGCAGAAGAGAGTTTAATAAGACTCGGGGCCACTCATTACAATTAGAAGAAAAGAGGTTTAACCTTAAACTACGTAGAGGGTTCTTTACTGTAAGAGCGGTAAGGATGTGGAATTCCCTTCCACAGGCGGTGGTCTCAGAGGGGAGCATTGATAGCTTCAAGAAACTATTAGATAATCACCTGAATGACCTCAACATACAGGGATATACAATGTAATACAGACACATAATCACACACATAGGTTGGACTTGATGGACTTGTGTCTTTTTTCAACCTCACCTACTATGTAACTATGTAACTAACTAATAAACTATAGGTATTGGAATTTCCTTTCAAATTTGGCTGTTAGTGAACGTGACAAATTTTTTCCGATTTTACGAACTATCCAAAATAACGAATTCCGCATCTAAATGAATGGAACTTAACAAATTAATAAAAATAAATAATAATAAAAAGTTTTTATTATTATTAATTATTAATTTGTATTCACTAACAGCCAAATTTGAAAGGAAATTCCAATACCTATAGTTTAATAGTTAGTAATAGCTATTATTATTAGTTAGTTAGTTATTGTTTCGGATTTTCGGGTTTTCAGGTTTTCAAATTTTTTGATTTACGATCTTTTACATTTTCGGATTTTCATTATTCTTATTTTTCGGATTTCCGAAATTCCTGAATTTTCAAATTTTCGAATTTTCGGGTTTCTGCATTTTCGTAAAAATTTGTTTTCGTTAATTCGAATATTTCAGAATTTTGTCGAATTTCGTCATAAAAAGAATTTGAAACGAAACGAATTGCACACGTCTACATTGAGTATCATGTCTGGGTTTTTGTTCTTAAATCCGTATTAAAACCAAAAGAAAATATTTATTATAAAAACATTTATTATATTGCAACTTACTAATTTTCAGATTGTCTTCCCCCACACACCGTTCAGTGGCTCCTCCCACATGACTACAGGACACACCCCTATTTTGCATTTTCCTATAGGGTGGGTGGGGCTTGCAATGACCCTGCTGAGACAAGAAGACGAAGAGCCAATCAAAGATCCCCGCCTGGGAATAATGTGATGATGTCATTTTAATGGGGCGGGGGGGAGGGGGTTCAGCTGAAATCTATTAAATGACTTTTACATTATTATAAATAACATTTTATGGATATAAATTGTCACAATAAATACAAAGTATTTAACAAATCATCAGCACACCCAACAGAAAAAAAAAAGAATATATAATCAACATGATTAAAAATTTAAATCTCAGCATGTAAAAACCAACATAAAGTACGTTGATAATGAGAAGAAGAAGTGGAAAGTGATAATTAGCAATTTATGCTCAACAATAATTACAGAAAAAAAAAAAAAAAGAAAAACAAAGCAGAGGCCTCCAATTAATACGGCAAATTGGAGAACTCTGACCCGGGAATTTTATTCTGTTTGTTTCCAGATATTTTAATCTCAACCTCTAATTATCACCAAACACTTCGTTCTTCTAAGTATGAATATCATTGATTTCTGCCGCTATAAAAGTTTAATATAATATTGAACTTTCGCTTCTACATGAGTGCAGAGCGGCTTTCTGATCTACATTAATGATGATTTTTATTTATGAGCTACAAAGATACCAATTGAAATGGACTTTTCAGGTGCCTGAGGACTTTACGCTCATTATTAGAAGAAAATATAATTTTATTAACAATTCTATAAAAAAAATATATATAATAATAATAATAATAATAATAATTACATTAACAAAAAAAATTGTTTTTTTACATCAACTTTAAAAAAATAGAACAAAAAAAAACAAAAAAAACGAATTAGTTTGGTTTATGAGCTACAAAGATACCGATTGAAATTAACTTTTCAGGTTCCTGAGGACTTCACACTCATTATTAGAAGAAAATATAATTTTATTAACAATTCTATATTAAAATAGTAATAATAATAGTTAAATTTAAAAAAAAATGTACATCATCTTTAAACAAAAAACAAAAAGGAATTTGTTTTATGAGCTGCAAAGATACCAATTGAAACTGACTTTTCAGGGTCCTGAGGACATCACACTCATTATTAGAGGAAAATATCATTTTATTAACAATTCTATATTAAAAAAAAAATAATAATAATAATAAATAATAATAGTTAAATAAAAAAAATTACATCATCTTTAAAAAAAACAAAAGAAAAAAAAAACAAATTAGTTTGGTTTATGAGCTAAAAAGATACCGATTGAAATTGACTTTTCAGGTGCCTGAGGACTTCACACTCATTATTAGAAGAAAATATAATTTTATTAACAATTCTATATTAAAATAATAATAATAATAGTTAAATTAAAAAAAAAATGTACATCATCTTTAAAAAAAAAAACAAAAAGGAATTTGTTTTATGAGCTGCAAAGATACCGATTGAAACTGACTTTTCAGGGTCCTGAGGACTTCACACTCATTATTAGAGGAAAATATCATTTTATTAACAATTCTATATTAAAAAAAAATAATAATAATAATAAATAATAATAGTTAAATAAAAAAAATTACATCATCTTTAAAAAAAACAAAAGAAAAAAAAAACAAATTAGTTTGGTTTATGAGCTAAAAAGATACCGATTGAAATTGACTTTTCAGGTGCCTGAGGACTTCACACTCATTATTAGAAGAAAATATAATTTTATTAACAATTCACAAAAGAAAAAAAAAAGAAAATTAAATAAAATTAAAAAAAAAAGTTTTTTACATTATCATTATTATTATTACTATACAGGATTTATATAGCGCCAACAGTTTGTGCAGCAATTAACAAAAAAAAGGCAGACATTACAGTTACATTACAATTTGGTTCAAGAGGAATCTGAGGGCCCTGATCCTAGGAGCTTACAATCTAAAAAGGAAGGGTCAATTGATACAAAGGGTAATAGCTGTGGGGGATGAGCTGATGGAGGAAGTTAAACAGTGTTAGTTAGAAGCAGGATAAGCTTCTTTAACCCATACAATACAGGGCACTTCCACCCCCTTCCTGCCCGCCCCCCACCCCCCCAATACCGGGCACTTTCACCCCTTTCCTGCCCCCCCACCCCCCAATACCGGGCACTTCTGGCACAGTGGTGCAGTGGGTAGCACTCTTGCCTAGCAGTAAGAAGGGTCGCTGGTTCGAATCCCAACCACGACACTACCTGCCTGGAGTTTGCATGTTCTCCCTGTGCCTGTGTGGGTTTCCTCCGGGTACTCCGGTTTCCTCCCACACTCCAAAGACATGCTGGTAGGTTAATTGGATCCTCTCTAAATTGTCCCCGGTATGTATGAATGTGAGTTAGGGACCTTAGATTGTAAGCTCCTTGAGGGTAGGGACTGATGTGAATGTACAATGTATATGTAAAGCGCTGCGTAAATTGACGGCACTATATAAGTACCTGAAATAAATAATAATAAATAAATAAACTTCCACCCCCTTCCTGCCCCCCCACCCCCCCAATACTGGGCACTTCCACCCCCTTCCTGCCCTCCACCCCCCTCCAATACCAGGCACTTCCACCCCCTTCCTGCCCTCCACCCCCTCCAATACCAGGCACTTCCACCCCCTTCCTGTCCCCCACCCACCCAATACCGAGCACTTTCATCCCCTTCCTGCCCCCCCACTCCCCAATACCCGGCACTTCCACCCCCTTCCTGTCCCCCCCACCTCCCAATACCAGGCACCTCTACCCCCTTCCTGCCCCCCCACCCCCCAATACCGGGCACCTTCACCCCCTTCCTGCCCTCCACCCCCCTCCAATACCAGGCACTTCCACCCCCTTCCTGCCCCCCCACTCCCCAATACCCGGCACTTCCACCCCCTTCCTGTCCCCCCCACCTCCCAATACCAGGCACCTCTACCCCCTTCCTGTCCCCCCCACCTCCCAATACCAGGCACCTCTACCCCCTTCCTGCCCCCCCACCCCCCAATACCGGGCACTTTCACGCCCTCCACTCCCCTCCCTCCACTCCCCTCCAATACCGGGCACTTCCACCCCCTTCCTGCCCCCCCACCCCCCCAATACCGGGCACTTTCACCTCCTTCCTGCCCTCCACTCCCCTCCAATACCGGGCACTTTCACCCCCTTCCTGCCCCCCCCACCCCCCAATACCGGGTACTTTCACCCCCTTCCTGCCCAGGCCATTTTTCAGCTTTCAGCGCTGTCACACTTTGAATGAGAATTGCGCGGTCATGTAACACTGTACACAGATGAAATAAAATAATCTTTTCCCCCACAAATAGAGATTTCTCTTGGTGGTATTTGATCACCTCTGCAGTTTTTATTTCTTGCGCTATAAGAGCAACAAGTTTCAAAGAAGCACAATATTTTTTATCATAATAAATATCCAATTTTTAAAAAAAATGTTTAAAACTTTTTTTCTTCAGTTTAGGCCGATACGTATTCTTCTACATATTTTTGGTTAAAAAAATCGCAATAAGCGTATATTGATTGGTTTGCGCAAAAGTTATAGTGTCTGCAAAATAGGGGATAGATTTATGGCATTTTTATTGCATTTCCTCTCTGTATGAAAAACTCCAGAGAAATCCCAGACACAAAACCACCGGCACAATGTCATTGGAAATAACTAATTTAGGCAGCCGAAGGGATCTCCTACAGACTAAACATGATGAACTGGCTCTAGCTCATGCTGATCTTCACAAGGACTATGAGTCCATGGCAGAAAATTTACAGTTTGTACAATCACAGGTTGAAGACCTTGACAACCGTAACCGTAGGAATAACCTACAACAACGCAGCGCTTCCAGAGACCGTTACAGACCTTAGAGCAGCAGCCAATAAACTATTCCACACTCTCCTTCCTTCAGGGCCAACCACAGCTTTTGTGTGGGACAGAATTCATAGGGCACTGCCTCCTAAACCTACAGCAGATAAGCTCCCAAGGGATGTCATTCTCTGCCTAAAAGATTACCTGATCAAAGAAGATATCCTACGTGCTTCCAGGAATACTTCTGCTATTGAACTAGATGGAGTGAAAATACAAATCTTCCCAGATATCTCATAAGCCACATTGGGTCATAGACGCAAGATGAAGGAGGTCACGACAGTGCTCCAATCAGCTCACCTCCGATACCGCTGGGGTTTCCCATTGAAACTCACGGTTCATCACAATGGCACCACTTACACAGCATTTAATGTCACCGAGGACAAGGAGCTTCTGATGAAACTAGGCCTCCTGGATTCGGATGCCCCACCTCGCCACCTCTCTACCCCGGGACCTAGTCCTCTGTGGGCGACACCTTCTTCCCGCAGAAATCAAATCAGATGGCGCCAGCCATTTCAGGACCAACCAGCCTAACCTGAACTAACCACTGGTTCTTTGGATGACTTACACACAACGGATTTATACCAGGTCCTGACTCACCTTTCAAGCAAGATGTTTTCAAGATTTTTGCCATCTATCTATTCCTCTGAAGGAATGGGCACGATCAAGGGGATTACATTATCCCATACTATAACAGATACATTTGAATATCTGCATTGAACCCCTCTGGGATGAGAGCCCCTGTTGCATCTTTTACTTCCCTGTATAATCATCTGAACCTGGCAAGATCTCCCATCCCAGCACTCTCAATGATAGCCTTTTGCCTTTGGGCGGTGAGTCTCCCCATGTCTACAGTCACTCCTCCTGCTTCCTCTTGGACCCAGCCCATGGTGGAGCTCAGGGTGGCGTGTTTTATACGGTCACCCTGTCCCTCATCCCGGAACTCCCTGGGGTTCCTTTGGTGGGTATCGGACATCTGAGTCCGAAGAAAATTTGTTTTTGGTTGATTGGAAGGTTCTCATCTGACCCCCATGCTCATGATTGGTATTTGAACATAAATAAGAAAAATGTAGCGCATAAAAAACAAAAAATGGTGATAAAATATATAGTCAAAAATACCACAAGTTCGACCAGATGTAGTGAACACAACTATTAATAATAAAAAGTCAATTAGCCAGAAGGCAAAAAATGTGAAGAGTAAATCTCCAAATGATTGTGCACATGGAAAAAGTCACTGGAAGTGAAGAATGTTCCAAACGTTGGCAGAAAACTTGGTTAATCGGTACATGAGAACCACATCCACCAAAAACGGCAATCAATCAGAGAATGGTAGGTATAAACTCTTACCAGATCCAGTGGACTCCCCTGTCAGCAACATGGAGTCATGAAGACAATGTGCCACCCAGGGCGTGTGGAACGATATCCAGACCGTCAGAACTCCCAGGTAAGGCTTCACAGGAACTCACAGGGTCATCAGGGTCATTAAAGCCATGTGGTCCAGGGAATACCAGAAGTGAATGCTCAACCTCCATCATACGCAGTACATCACAGCTGCCAGAACTCCATCTGTACCCACCGAGAGCACTCATATGATGACCCTGTGAGCCCTCGCAGATTACGCGTTTGCCCACCATCTTCATGCATGGTGTGGCCAGTGGCATGGCATCCGAACTGCAGGGCCTACTCACCACGCTCCTGGTCTCTTTAACAATCGCATGTTTCTGTGACGGGAATACTAGATGCTTCAGGCTTGAAGGTTCCAGGATAGGGCCTCTCTCTGCCTATCCACCACCGACCCCCCAACTAGACCAGTTTGTGATACTTCTGGTTACACTGGGATTCTTCTTCACCAAGTGGGAGTTGCTCAGGGATGCTCTGTTTAACTTCTCCTGGGGAGGAGCTTTCCCAAAACTCAGCAGCAAAGTTACTGGAAACCACTTCAGGTGTGAGGACATCTGCCCGCACAGTGAGGAGAAAACAGGGGTTTGGTGTTGCTTCTCAGGCAATGGAGTGGGGGGCTCACTCACAATTTTAGATATAAAAAGAACAGTGCAGCGCTGGACATATGTCACAAAATGTGAAATGTGTTATGTCAATGAATGAAATAACCAACAGCAGTGAATGACAACCAATAAAATAATATTGGCTGATATATAATAAATCAATTACGTGCTCATAAATTGTTGCAGAGACATGATAAAATATATAGTATAGTGAGGAAACAGTTCATATGATAAAGTGAAGGTGAAATGAAGTCCAAAAGTTATGGTATTCAATGCGGAATCCTGGATCAATGTTCCATCCCTAGTGCTGCCCACCACCTGGTGATAAAGTAATGGAGGCTTACCGGAAAGCCTGCGACCACCCTTATTCAGGGGGGTCAAAACAGGCTTAGTAGAGATATATGGATCACAGGGGATGTCCCGCAGGAGACTCTGCTGAAGTCCCACCAACCTCCTTCCTGGGCGGCTAATCAGCGACAACAAGGAGCACTTCAGAAGATGTAGTCCCAGGGGTACTTCCTATATAGCAATCAATGTTTGCTATACTTGTTCTCATTTTTTTTCTGGAACAACCAAAGTAGCTTCATTTGGGGCCTTTTGCTCTGACAGATCAGCTTTGTCTGTTTTTCCCACCCTGAATAAGGGTGGTCGCAGGCTTTCCAGCCTCCATTACTTTATCACCAGGTGGTGGGCAGCACTAGGGATGGAACATTGATCCAGCATTCCGCATTGAATACCATAACTTTTGGACTTCATTTCACCTTCACTTTATCATATGAACTGTTTCCTCACTATACTATATATTTTATCATGTCTCTGCAACAATTTATGAGCACGTAATTGATTTATTATATATCAGCTGATATTATTTTATTGGTTGTCATTCACTGCTGTTGGTTATTTCATTCATTGAGATAACACATTTCACGTTTTGTGACATATGTCCAGCGCTGCACTGTTCTTTTTATATCTATCTTTTGTGCCCTTATATCGGGGTTATAGTGTTCAGCAGCAGGACTCCCTTCACGGTTTTTCTACATAAATATTTTTTATATTTTTCATATACTGTTTATGCACCTAGCGCAATTCTTTTTCTTTATATTTCACTCACAGAACACGCCATGAGTAAAGAATGGTACAAAAACATCCTTGGAGAACAACTTCTCCCAACCATCCAAGAACAGTTTGATGAGGAACAATGCCTTTTCCAGCATGATGGAACTAGAAGTACCTTTAAGTGGACCACCAAGCGGACCTTGCTTACATGGTGACTTCGGCTAGAGTCCGATCAGTGGCCTCTTTGGCCGGGTCATGTGTGCAGTATGGGTGGCACCTGATGCCATACCAATAAATCTTGCCCATGTATAGACATGTGAAATTCGTTTCAGTCCGAATTAGTTTTTTAACGAATTTCGACAAATTTGTTAGTTCGGAAATACACGAATTAACAAAAACCCATTTAATGAATTTTTCCAAATATTCCTAAATTCGAATATTCAAAAATTTGAAAAATTTAGAATACAAATACGAATTTATCTTGAAGTTACGAATTATCCAAAATAACGAATGCCGTATCTAAATTAATGGAACGTAACAAATTAATAATAATAAATAACAATAATAATAAAAATAAAAACTTTTTTTTCATTATTATTTATTATTAATTTGTTCCATTCCATTTGTTTAGATGCGGCATTCGTTATTTTGGATAATTCGTAACTTCGGATAAATTTGTATTCGTTACGTTCATTAACAGCCAAATTTAAAAGGAAATTCCAATACTTATAATTTAATAGTTAGTTATTATTAGTTAGTTAGTTAGTTAGTAAGTTAGTTAGTTCTTTTGAATTTTCTGATTTTACAATTTTCAAATTTACGAATTTTCGAATTTACTAATTTTTGAATTTTCGAATTTATGAATTTATGAATTTGCAAATTTTAGAATTTATGAATTTTCAAATTTACTAATTTGCGAATTTTCGAATTTTCGAATTTATGAGTATTCAAATTTACGAATTTTCAAGTTTATGAATTTACGAATTGCAATCATAACGAATGATCCGAAAAAGGAAAAAATAAAATAAAAAAACAATGAAACTAAAACGAATGAATTTTTTGGCAGTGCACATGTCTACCCATGTATGTGGGTATCAGGCCAACTTTTTGAATAGGTTTGTTTGCATGCTGCATATTTTATTATAATATTATTATTATAGTATATTGTCTTTAGTGAAATGCCCGCTCCAGTTTTTTTTTGCCGACTAAGATCCTAATCAGCTTTGTATTCTGCGGCAGATTACTTGAAAAGATGGAAAGAAGACCTTCCCCTCCCCGGTCCTCACTTCACACAGAAGCATCTGCCGCCCTGTTTAATCTCATCCTTAAAGAGATACAAATGGCACCTAAGTGGCTGGCGGTGGCACGTAGAACGGGCCGTTCTCCCGCTATTAGAGCTGAGGAGTGATCAGCGGCGGCTCCATGGACTGATTATAGCTTCATCTAACGTTCCCTGGCTAAGTAGCTCCCCTACCGAGGTCAATGCATTTGTAGTCCTTCTCCCATCTTGTCATTTCCTTTTTTTTTTCTAACAAGCCCATTAAAGACATAATTATGATAGAATTGTGTTTGCAGAGTAGAGACGGTAAAACAGGCGAAGGCGGCCCACCAGCCAAGAGATCATTATAAAAACCTTGATACGGCAAACTCTACCTTTCAGTCATTGAGCGGCGCGCTTCGTTGTCTATCAGGGAGGACATTCCGGCGCTCTTATGAAATGCTCTGCTCTTCACAATGTATCTGATAGCTGAGAAATGGAGGGATAATCAGCTCCTGACACCCTGATACAAATTAGCATAAGGGACGGGTTACATTACCATGCTGGAGACCATGAAGACTTTCTGAAGGTCAGTCGGAGCCGGCGCTCGTGTTCCCGGCTTTAATACGTGTTTTAATGGTCATGTTTGCGTTTTTCTACATAACGACTCTCTAATAGCAAAGTTACCATGAAACAAGTTCAAGAACAAATTCGTACTATAGAAAGGATTTAAAGGGAAAGGACTGGGGACAGCAGGAGTGGTGCATTGCAATCATCTGAAAGACATGTTGGTGGGCTACGTGAATGTCCCAATTATGCCAGAACTATAAAGAATTCCAGTTGATAAGAACTTTTGAGGCACCCAAGGATTCTATCCAAAAATGCAAAATATTTCTTAATACAGTCATGGCCAAAAGTTTTGAGAATGATACAGATATTCATTTTCACAAAGTCTGCTGCCTCAGTTGTTATGATGGCAATTTTCATATACTCCAGAATGTTATGAAGAGCGATCTAATGAATTGCAATTAATTGCAAAGTCCCTCTTTGCCATGAAAATAAACTTAATCCCATAAAAAAAAAAAAAAACATTTCCACTGCATTTTTGAAGAAGGCTTCAAGGCGCCCAAGAAAGTCCAGCAAGCGCCAGGACTGTCTCCTACAGTTGATTCAGCTGCGGGATCGGGGCACCACCGGTGCAGGGGGGGGAAGAGTAATCGGGGCACCACCGGTGCAGGGGGGTTTATCGGGGCACCACTAGTACAGGGGGGTGGAGAGTAATTGGGGCACCACCAGTGTAGAGGGAGGGGGAATGGGGCCACCACCAGTGCAGAGGGGGGTTAATCGGGGCACCACCAGTGCAGGGGGTGAAGGGTAATTGGGGCACCACCAGTGCAGGGGGGTAGGGGGTAATCAGGGCACCACCAGTGTAGAGGGAGGGGGAATAGGGGCACCACCAGTGCAGAGGGGGGTAATCGGGGCACCAACAGTGCAGAGCTTGCTCAGGAATGGCAGCAGGCAGGTGTGAGGACATCTACCCGCATAGTGAGGAGAAGACTATTGGAGGATGGCCTGGTGTCAAGAAGGGCAGCAAGGAAGCCACTTCTCTCCTGGAAAAACATAGAGAACAGACTGATATTCTACAAAAAGTACAGGAATTGGACTGCTGAGGGCTGGGGGAAAGTCATTTTCTCTGATGAATACCCTTTCCTCTTGTTTGGGGCATCCAGAAAAAAAACTTGTCCGGAGAAGAAAAGTTGAGCGCTATCATCAGTCCTGTGTCATGCCCAGGGCAGCCATCAGAATATTTTTGTGGCCCCTTACACAACTTTCGGTCTGGGTCCCCCCCCCGCGCGCTTTACCGTCGTTTTAGCTACACTTTTCAGCCGCTAGCGGGGTTAAAAGCTTTTAACCCCGCTAGTGGCCAAAAAAGGGTTAAAAGCACCCACAAAGTTCAGCTGCTGAATGGCTTTGCAGGCGCTTCGGCAGCGCTGCATATTGTTTTCAATAGCAGGGGCGGTTTAGGAGCGTTGTATTCACCTCTCCCGCACCCCCCCCCCAAAGATGCTGCTTGCAGGAATTTTTTTTTCTCCTGTCCTGCAAGCGCACCGCTCCAGTGTGAAAGCATTCAGGCTTTCACACTGGCTTTCACTGTCTCTCCAATGTGAAAGCCCCGAGGGCTTTTCACACTGAGGCGGTGCGCTAGCAGGATGGAAAAAAAGTCCTGCAAGCAGCATCTTTGCAGCGCATTAGGAGCGGTGAATACACCTCCCCTAAAGCGCCCCTGCCCATTGAAATCAATGGGCAGCGCAGCTAAACCGCCGGCAAACCACTACTGCAGCGGAGCTTTGCGGGTGGTTTTAACCCTTTCTCTGCCGCTAGCAGGGGTTAAAAGCACCCCGCCATCGCCCAAATAGCGCCACAGAATTGACGGTAAAGCGCCGCTAAAAATAGCGGCGCTTTACCGCCGACGCACACACCGCCCCAGTGTGAAAGGGGCCTAATATTAACATTCCACTTAGTACATGGATGTGTGTACAGACACAGCTACTCACCAGCATAGAGGGGAGGAGCCAGGACATCGATGCAGAAAGGGGTAGAATGGAGCCCTGTCATTGCGGGGAGCGGCAGGAGGAGAACATCAGATGAGACCAGCAGGAGCCCCCCCCCTTTCAGTCCTCTTCCTGTGAGACGGTGAGACCCTCCATACTTTCATTCTCTCCGCCACACTTCCTGGTTCCCGGGGCAACTCCAAGCTCACTCCTCACAGGCGCCGCAGATTAGAAGCCTCCGGATGCACTTCTGCTGCGATTGGTGGAGGGGGAGCTGGGCGGAAACTTTTCCGCCCACTTCCCCCTCCACCAATCCCAGCAGAAGTGCATCTCAAGGCGTTTAATCGGCGGCGCTGTGAGGAGTGAGCTTGGCGTTGCCCTGGCAACCAGGAAGTGTGGTGGAGAGACCGAAAGTGGCTGTCAGGCAGCGGGTGAAAATACCTTGGGGGCCCGAGTCGCTCGGGACATCCGGGACCCTTGAAATGACCGGGCCCCTTACATGAGTGTGGGCTGTACCCCCCTGATGGCGGCCCTGGTCATGCCAACAGTAATGCATCCTGAGACCATTCATGTTTGGGGTTGCTTCTCAGCCAAGAGAGTTGAGGGGCTCACTCACAATTTTGCCATGAATAAAGAATGGTACAAAAACATCCTCCGAGAAAAACTTCTCCCAACCATCCAAGAACAGTTTGGTGAGGAACAATGCCTTCTCCAGCATGATGGAGCACCTTGCCATAAGGCAAAAGAGAGAACTAAGTGGCTTGGGGAACAAAGTATGGAAATTTTGGGTCCATGGCCAGGCAACTCCCCAGACTTTAATCCTATTGAGAACTTGTTTTTAATCCTCGAGAAGCGGGTGAACAAAAAAACCCCACAAATTCTGACAAACTCCGAGCATTGATTATGCAAGAAGGGGGGACGGACATCAGTCAGTATGTGGCCCAGAAGTTGACTGACAGTATGCCCGGGGGAATCACAGAGGTCTTGAAAAAGAAGGGTCACCACTGCAAAAATGGACTCTTTTCAGAAACTTCATGTCATTGTCAGTAAAAGCCACTCTGACACTTATGGAATGCTTGTAATTATACTTTGGTATCCCATAGTAACATCAGACAAAAAGATCTAAAAACACCGAGGCAGCAGACTTTTTGAAAATTAAAATTTGTGTCATTCTCTAAACTTTTGGCCACGGCTGTACACGTTGCACCTTCCAAGTTAGGCCGCTAGTTAAATTTCATTTTTGGCTCTTTCTGTAACCAGGAGCACAAAATAAATGGTTAAAAAAACACAGTAATGGTTTGGTCTGGTCTGTTCAGGGCTCTACAGCCTGGGAGTTTGATTGCTTCCACTTGCTTCTAGAAGAAGTTTCTGGAGCTTAGGAAGAGATAATTCTACTGATCAGCTTGCATATTTATCAGAGCCCTGCCAATCCCTGGGGAAGTGTGCCCAGAAGGTGGCTGGGATGCTGTTCAAAAGTCTGGAGCCCTGAGGAGACTGTCTTTTTCTCTACTGAGGGGGTGGATCTGTGAGCTGAGAGGAGGGAGGCTGATTGACCCTGGAGCCCTTTGGACTAGATGCTGGACTACTCCACATGATGCTGCACCTATGAACTGATCTTGTTCCAGGATCCTGTGAGTAGAGTCTCTTTACTTGTGCTCAAACCTACTTCATCCTAAAGAAGCCCCGGAGAGGTTTGAGTCTTCCCCCTCATCTCATCAATCGGCAGCAGAGAAGAGGACAGAAATCCTTCTACAGATCCTGCGCCTCCCTGTGCAGCTACAGCACCCCCTCATCTCCGCCTTCCCTGGTCTCAGCATTCTGGCACTCCAACCCTCCTCTGGTCCTCTTTCAGACCCCGCACTTTCTGTCTCCCAGCTCTGCCCCCAGCAGCACAAGGTAGGAGGGGTGCACTGTGATGTAAGGGAGGGTGTGGGACTCTTGATTTCTGATTGTGGGGGGCTCTTGACACCTGATGTGGGGGGGGGGGCTGTGCTGGACATCTGCTTATAATTATTATGAGAATAATACAATTTTATGGCAGTTGGAAAAGACTTTATTGGAGACTGCTCAGACAGAACACCATGGCGGATACAGCCCTTTGAGGGCAACCATAATGCTGATGAGGCCCACCATTAAAATTGAGTTTGACACCCCTGTGCATTGAGCTGGAGTGAATGGAGTGTTGCTTGTGTGCCTGGCTGCCACTGCACTGGTTTGGGAAAGAACCTGTTAGACTAGAGTGGCTCCTTTGGGGGTAGCGCTACATCTTCTAAAATTATTACATAGCAATTAAAACAACTTGTTTGGGGGGGCGTGGCTACCGCACTGCTGAATGGAAGCCTGATTCAGCAGCTCTTCCGTAGCGCCGGAGGGAATCCACCTAATAGAGGCGGCATACAAGGACATCTCTGCCGCAGCTTGCTGAGCAGACACCCCTGCACCTGCGAGAATGACCAGACGCTCCCACACTTCTTGCCCCCTCATGAGCGGCCGCACACTCAAGATGGCGGCGCCTGCGGCTCGCCTACCTCATCGAGCGGCTCCTCTCGCTCCGCACAGAGCCCTCCCCAGCCTGGGGCTTCCAAGGTGTCCACACCTCTATCACAGAGCCCTGCAAAGAGCAAACCACGGCTGTCTGCTGACTCCTCTCCTATCGAGGTAAGCCATAGCTGCAACTCCTCCAGTACAACAAAGGACTTAGCTGACACTTTTAACTCCTTCCCGGCAACCAACCAGCCTGTATCAGAGTCCACATTAAAGGACATGCTAGTGTCCCTACGAGCTTTCTTACATGCTGACCTTATGGAATGTGTGTCCACCTTTAAATCAGAGGTGCAGGAACTGGGAGGGAGAGTAGATCACATTGAGCACAAGATGGGCAAAATTTGCAGCGTCCCATAACACTCTGATTGCAATGGCGTCCCTAGGGGGGGCCAGAGAGGGCCCTGACCCCCCCCAACATTATGCTGTGCCCCACCATGTGCCCCCGCCCCAATTAAAAAAAATAATTTTTAATTTTTTTTCACAAAAAGGCAATGTCTTTTTATTTTCTTTCGTAGCGGATGCGCCGCGTCTTATTCGGGCCGCCGCTGGAGTAACACAGTCTCTATTGAGAGGGAGAGTGTCCCCAGTCAGCTCCTGCGGGTGATCCCCCCCCTCTGCTCGCTGACACTGCATAATGCGAGCGCTCACACAACCACGGCCGCCCGATCTGCTCCTTCCCCTGCATCCTCATTGGCAGGGAGAAGAGCGAGTTGCAGGAAGGACTCCACCAGGACTCTCAGTTACTGAAAAAACAGACTGATTTCTCCCGTCCTTAGGACAGGAGAACCAGCCTGTAAATTCCAAGAGATGCCAGACCAGAGCTGTCAATATCAGGGGCAGGAGAGCAAGAGGAGGCTGGGGAACCCCACAGTGGCAGAACACCAGGGCCCGGTGACAACCTTTCCAACCCTGATAGTTCTCCCACTGCTTTGGACCCTTATATTTTCTTGGTATGCTGGTGACATATATCTCTTGTTTTCTGCCACCCTGGGGGGCCCCAATACAGTAGGAAGGGAGCTCACTGCAGAACATGTGAAAGGGCCGTTGTGGGGTCGTAGTAAAGGGCCTCAGGATATATATATATATATATATATATATATATATATATATATATATATATATATACATATAATTGCATTTTATAGTTGCCCCTTACTTTTGTCCCTGTCCCCCCATGTGCCCCCCCTAAATATGAAAGCCACTGTCTGATTTACGCTCACAATGAGCAGGAGGATGAGATGGACGAGCTCAAAACCAAAATCGCAGATTTGGAAGAACGCTCGAGGCGGAACAATGTGAAGCTTAGAGGCGTGCCCGAATCTGTCTTAAATGCTCAACTAAACCAGTATGCCTGCGATCTAATTCGGGCTGTCCTACCATCCATCCCAGTATCTGAAATAATCATTGACAGGATCCACCGCCTGCCCAAACCTGCATACCTTCCTGATGACATCCCCCGTGATGTAATCATGAGAGTCCAACTTCCGCAAAGCAAAACAATTGCCGGAACAATTCTCCCATCTCCTTTCCAGCACTACAACTCCTTTCCAGCACCCCACCTGAAGACTTGCCAACTGACTTCGAATCCGCACACCTAAACCTGCTACATCTTCAACTCGCCGCCAACGCTCCACCAACCAAAGGTAACAAATCCTCGCAACTGTCTTACTTTGATGGCCCTTAAAATATCTTCCCTTAATGTACGGGGCCTTAACCACCCTGCTAAGCGAGCATCTTTATGGAATGAGTCTCTTAGGTTGGGATGCGACCTTCCAATCCTCAGTACCATCTTCTTTTCACCACAAGCAATTTCCTCATATCTTTGCTGCCTCTGTTCCTTAGAAAAAGAAAGGAGTTCTCATCGCAATTAAAAGCACAGTAGCTTTCTCCCTACATGAATCCATATGTGACCCAGACGGCAGATACTTGATCCTCAGATGTGACATAAATAACAGACCATTCACTGATTTTATTTGATCTTATTTTATTTTATTTACTTTATGATAATCCCACAAAGTTCTCTGTTCACCCAACCATTCTTTACTGTTTTCTTTCAATATCTTGATTGACATATTACCTGATGAAGACACGTCTGATCTGTTTTGTGTCCTGGTTATTACCCACCGTTTGATGTTGCATGTTTATATGCAGATTTTAGGTATAACTTATTGTACATGTTGGATTCCCAAATATCACGATTTTGTCTATTTGTGTTCCCCTTGCTGGACTTTTCATGGACTATCTCCCTTCAGGTCCCAATCACTCAATCATTTGTTATCCTTTTGATGAATGTTGTTAAAATATGTATTTCTTCAATAAAAATTAATGGGAAAAAAAAACAACTTGTTTGTATCCAAATATTACAACCAGCCTTGGGTGGAACTGTGTACTCAGTGCCCTATACCATAAGACCCCATGGGGCTATCAGCCTCTTGTGTCAACCTTGAATGTTCCTCGACACGTTTCACAGGTGAGCCCGCTTCCTCAGGAGGCTAAAATCAGCTAAGATACCACATTGGCCAAAGGTTGCACCACGTATCACCCTGGGGAGCAAATGCACAGGTACCCTGAAAGGACAACTGGAGGGGATCTGCTTTTGGCCCATGTGGGATTTTAGCTGTCATCCCAGTGGGGTTGATTCACTAAAGGCAAATAGACTGTGCACTTTACATGTGCGTTTGCTCCAGAGCTTAGTGTAGCACCCTCTTAGCGTAGGATTCTAGGCAAATTTAATTTTTGAAAACAAATGGAAAACCTTTGCGAGCAACTATGGTAAGTAGGGATGAGCCAAACACCCCCCTGTTCGTTTCGCACCAGAACTTGCGAACAGGCAAAAAATTTGTTCGAACACGCGAACACCGTTAAAATCTATGGGACACGAACATGAATAATCAAAAGCGCTAATTTTAAAGGCTTATATGCAAGTTATTGTCATAAAAAGTGTTTGGGGACCCGGGTCCTGCCCCAGGGGACATGGATCAATGCAAAAAAAGTTTTAAAAAGGGCCGTTTTTTTCGGAAGCAGTGATTTTAATAATGCTTACAGTGAAACAATAAAAGTGTAATATCCCTTTAAATTTTGTACCTGGGGGTGTTTATAGTATGCCTGTAAAGGGGCGCATGTTTCCCGTGTTTAGAACAGTCTGACAGCAAAATGACATTTCAAAGGAGAAAAAGTCATTTAAAACTACTTGCGGCTATTAATGAATTGCCTGTCCGACAATACACATAGAAGTTAATTGATAAAAACGGCATGGGAATTCCCCACAGGGGAACCCCGAACCAAAATTAAAAAAAAAAAAAATGACGTGGGGGTCCCCCTAAATTCCATACCAGCCCCTTCAGGTCTGGTATGGATATTAAGGGGAACCCCGGACAAAATAAAAAAAAAAAATGGTGTAGGGTCCCCCTCAAAATCTATACTAGACCCTTCAGGTCTGGTGTGGATTTTAAGGGGAACCCCGCGCCAACATTTTTTAAAAAATGGCGTGGGGTCCCCCCATAAATCCATACCAGACCCTTCTCTGAGCATGCAACCTGGCAGGCTGCAGGAAAAGGGGGGGACGAGAGAGTGCCCCCCCTCCTGAACCGTACCAGGCTACATGCCCTCAACATTGGGAGGGTGCTTTGGAGTAGTCCCCCAAAACACCTTGTCCCCATGTTGATGGGGACAAGGGCCTCATCCCCACAACCGGTGGTTGTGGGGTTCTGCGGGAGGGGGGCTTATCGGAATCTGGAAGCCCCCTTTAACAAGGGGACACCCAGATCCCGCCCTTCCCCCTGTGTGAAATGGTAAGGGGGTACAAAAGTACCCCTACCATTTCACAAAAAAACTGTCAAAAATTTTAAAAATGACAACAGACAGTTTTTGACAATTCCTTTATTTAAATGCTTCTTCTTTCTTCTATCTTCTTTTTTCTATCTTCCTTCAGTTTCTTCCTCCATCTTCTTCTTCTTCTGGTTCTTCTGGTTCATCCTCCGATGTTCTCGTCCGGCATCTTCCTCCGCGGCGTCTTCTTCCCTTCTTCTCCTCGGGCCGCTCCGCATACATGATGGCATGATGGGATGCTCCCACTGTGTGACTCTTTTCCTCTTCCGACGGTTCTTAAATAACGGGGGGCGGGGCCACCCGGTGACCCCACCCCCCTCTGACACACAGGGACTTGACGGAGACTTCCCTGTGGCATTCCCCGTGACCCGGGATCTGGGGGTCACCTTGTTAAAGGGGGCTTCCAGATTCCGATAAGCCCCCCGCCCACAGACCCCCACAACCACCGGGCAAGGGTTGTGGGGATGAGGCCCTTGTCCCCATCAACATGGGGACAAGGTGGTTTGGGGGCTACCCCAAAGCACCCTCCCAATGTTGAGGGCATGTGGCCTGGTATGGTTCAGGAGGGGGGGTGCTCTCTCTCCCCCCCCTCTTTTCCTGCGGCCTGCCAGGTTGCGTGCTCGGATAAGGGTCTGGTATGGATTTTTGGGGGGACCCCACGCCATTTTTTTAAAAAATTTTAGCGTGGGGTTCCCCTTAAAATCAATGAACTCGAAGCTCATCCCTAATGGTAAGTATCCCAAATAACTAAAAAATTAACTAATACTATGCGTGAATCGCCCACACAGTACACACCCCCATATATATGTGTGTTGAACGAAAATACAATCAGTTAATTTGTGTGGCACATAAATTAATTGATTGTAAATGTAATTTTTGTCTCCTTCTGCAACCAAGGAACCAATAACTGTTTGTTCTGGTCAGTTTAGGGTTTCACAGGCTGGGAGTGTGGTGGCTTCCCTCTGCCTCTGGAAGAAGCTTCTAGAACATGGGAAGGGAGATTCAAATGACCAGCCTGAATATTTATCATGGCCTGGCCAATCACTGGAGAGGAGTGTCCAGAAGATGGCTGCTGAAGTGATAAATAGTCTAAAGCCACGGAGAGCTTGTTTTCTCTCCCCAGGAGGGTTTCAAGTCTCAGAGGGGCTATTGCCCCTTAGGCATTCTGTGTACTGCCAAGCTGCTCCTGAAGCCACAGCAGTGTCAGGGCTGAGGGCCTGGAGGTATCTTCCTGAAGAGCTGGTTGTGGAACTTCACCATAAGGATCAGGTCTGGAAAAGGATTGTCTCCTTCACTGGACCATGTCCAGAGAAAACTTGAAGGTGGACCTATGAGTAAAGACCCTGAATTGGTGATTGTGTGCTCTTGGCATATAAGTGCCAAAGGTTGCTTGGACTGAGACAGTTCTGATAGGGTCTCAAAGTACAGGCCATTCTCCTACAGACATAAGGACACTACAGTGATAGGGCTGCTGACCCTAGGGCCAAGAGCAGACTTGGAGACCGTTCCAACAGAGTATCCACTGGGTTACTGGGTCTTGAGGATGGACCATTGGCCAGAACTTGCTCAACATGCAATTGAGCTACTGGCCTGTCCTGCATCCAGCGTGCTTTCTGAACGCACATTCAGTGCTGCTGGAGGATTTCTAATGGATCAAAGAGTGTGCCTGTCCACAGACTCCATTGATAGGCTCACATTCTTAAAAATGAATCAGTCTTGGATCAGCAGCTATCAAGCACCTGATGCTGATGTAACTGATTGAATTTTCTATGGATGAGGTATCCCTTGAAGACTGCTTATGCTGACTATCCTATTCCTCCTTAATCTTGATGATGCTAGCTTCCAACAATATTTTTGGTTTAGGGCACCACTACCACCACCCAAGGCCCAATTTTTCTGCCTCTGTTTGACAGGGGCATGTAATTACAATTATTAATATAATATTTCACAGCAGGGCCCGTTGCTGCACCCAACAATAGTATCTGTGAGGGGTTACGGTGTTGTGGCACCACCACTACCACCCAAGGCCTAATTTTTCTGCCCCTGTTTAACAGGGGCATGTAATTAAAATTTTTGATATAATATTTCACAGCAGGACCCGTTCCTGCACCCAACAATAGTATCTGTGAGGGGTTATGGTGTTGTGGCACCACCACTACCACCCAAGGCCTAATTTTTCTGCCCCTGCTTAACAGGGGCATGTAATTAAAATTTTTGATATAATATTTCACAGCAGGGCCCGTTCCTGCACCCAACAAGAGTAACTGTGAGGGCTTACAGTGTTCTGGTACCATCAACACCTAAGGCCCCAGTACTCGGCGAAAATTTACTTGGTGTAACATCATCTTTCACATTATACAAAAAAACCTCGCTACGATAGTGTTTTTTTTTTTTTATTCCTGAAACAATTTTTTTCCAAAAAAAAAAAAAATTACATGTAGAAGAGAAATGTCCAAATTGGCCTGGGTGGCAAGGGGTTACTTACCATAAGTAAGTAATATACAAATAATTATTATAAATTGTTTTTAACGTAATTTACTACATTTTCAAAATCTGTACTCAAGCAGGTGGCTTAACGGACAAATTACTGAAGTTTGAAGTTATAACTTCCAATCTGTAATTTCACAGTAAATAGATAAATAATAAATTATTATCTTATAACATTCAGCATAATAATATATGATTTAGCTTGAATATAATAGTACCTTTTCAACAGAATCAGTTTCTCCCTCTTAACTGTGTGAGAAACACATTGGATTGTGGGTAAATCTTATACACATAAACACATGTATTTCCTTGTAGATAAGAGGGCTGGTCTGGAAGGGAGTATTTGTCTTTTAGACACACCCCCTTCTATGACAGTGTAGTGAGAGGCGTGTCTCCACTGCAGTACTTTACCATTGGTCCAAGACTCCAAGCTGTCCATTGAGCTCAGTGCCTCTGACAAGAAGTGAGGAGAGGCTCTGTGAGCTCATCCTCTCAGTCTGCTGCAAACAGAGTGTGTCAGCTTATATCTATATTGGCCGCTCTGTTCAGTATGTAGCTTCCGACAGGCTGCACAAGGAGTCCCGTATCTCCGGAACCATAGGTTGTAGGAACCCCCAAATTTTTACCAGTGGTGGGGTAGGACTACAGGTCGCTGAGCTATGACCCTCTAAAATCTATTCTTTTTTTTTATGTCCATGGCAGGTGAGGCCCTGCCTCCCCTGACTGCACGTCCCTGGTAAACCTATGGCTGGAGCATCCGTATAGCTGTAGTACCCCTATGGCTGTAGTATACTTAGAGCTGTAGCACCCCTATCACTGTAGTATCCTTAAGACTGTAGTGCTCCTATGGCTGTAATACCCCTGTGGGGGGGGGGGGTGTAGTATCCTTATGGCTGTAGCATCCCTATGGCTGTAGTACTATCTATAACTACAATTTTAGATTCACTTTAAGTATAAATGCAATGTCCACAGTAATCACCATAGATCACCAATAGTAAGCGGAGGATGTGCATCCAAAGGGATTTCGGGGATGTGTTCTTTTATATACTGCAAAGGAGGAGCAATACAGTGACTCGTGTCAGCCTTAAAGGTCATGCCCACAAATGATGAAAAACAAACTTGATCGATAGCAGAAAAAGCTAAGAGCTGTTAAAGGAGGGCCAATGACATTACAGATCAGGAGGAAAGGGGATTGATGATGATTGATGTCGTTCAGACAGAAAATTAAGTGGGGCTTGGCGCACCTTCAAAGGGTCATATTGCGGAGAAGCAATATTGCAGGGAATTGAGAATAATCAGTTTCAACACAAGAGAGGATTGGCTACAAGTATAGGAAACAAAGCTAAGGTTGGAGTTCACCTTTAAGCCCTCAGGAGATAAGTGAAATCAGATGAGAACGATGAAGAACCAATTACTGAGAATAAATCATTATATTTATCAGAAGATTCCTTTCCAAAGAGACAAAGGAAGGATGAATATTTCCATAGCAATACACAGGAGAAACGTTCCATTGATTCCCACTATACTGTATACATTGTATCTGATATGAAGAGAAGATCCTCTTCAGGGTCCATCTAGAGGTTCTTCACCATAAAAGTCTGAATACCGAGTTGCTGTTGTGAATTCAACTTCTAGTTTTCTGAATAAACAGCCCACTGGATAGAAATGAAAGAATTCTGCGTGTCTCTTTTATCGCAGTCACATGATAGTTTCATGAAAAAAAATATAAACGGAGCAATAACCAATATAATAATGTGTAATCAATATATAATGTAATTAGCCTTCTAATAGGCTTATAGTGACACTTATACTTAGAGTGTATCCACATGTGACTCTCAATATATCAAACAAAACAAAATATAGTGTAGAGCAACCAAAAACAAATACAATTAAAACGAGTCCAAATATAACAAAATTCCACCGTTCATAAATTTCCAGTGACTTCAGTGACCACCACCTCTAGCTGGAATGCCTGCTCACCTCCAAAAGTGGACCCCACTACAGAGTGACACACAGCGGTGATTATATCTCTCAGGATGCCTCTGGAAAATAACTCCTTCTCCTGGTGTTCCTGGACAAGACAGACCTCCTCCTGGGTTCTCACTATGTCCCACGGCAGAGTCACACACGCTTAGTGTAATATCTCTCAGGATTTTTCGGGAACACGAATCCTCATCCCAGTGCACCTAGACGGCTCAGACCTCCTCCCGGGATCTCATTCAGTCATGTGTGGCCATATAAAAAAAAAGGTGATCCATAGTGCTCTCTACTAATGTCATTTATTAAAATCGTAACCTAGGGATAAAATACTTACATACAAATGTGAAAAACATGCATATTATCGATCATGATGTGGATGGAGAAAATGTCCTGAATGTCAACACTTCACACCTGTACGCGTTACGCTCTCTGATGAGCTTCTTCAGCAGGTGTGAGGTATCGCCATCCAGAACGTTTTCTCCGTTCACTAGGCTTAGCTGGGAGATCTGTTTGCAAATTCATGTCCATTGATCAGGTTGGGTCTGGAAATCCAAGAGGAAGTTGGTGGGAGAGAGTCCAGCTGTCCTATGGTGGTGTGAGTCTACATCTCCCTCACTAGGAAGAGCCTGGTGGATATCGGAAGGAGGCAACCGATGATCCTGTGGCTATGTAAGTAGATGACCCTCCAATGCTGAAGAGTTAGTGACTGAGTTTAGCTTTAAAACTCTGGAAGGAGTACAGGTCACCATCATCATAGACATCCTGGGGGACATTCATTTTTGTGAAGTGCAGCCAGAAATCGAGGAGTCCTCAAGTTGTTCAGTTCTACAGTTTATTGGGGTATCCTATGCTCCCTACCACTCTCCCAGTTCATTGTTCCCTTTATATAACCTAAAAAGAAACCCCTAGACTGTTCTTTGGAGCCAGTGCACAAACGCTATGTGCCTGATTGTGTAAGTTCTGAGGGGGAAATAGGAGTGCATTCACCAGCGGCTCTTTAGGGGGTACGCTACAATTTCTTATGCATTAGCAAAAAAACTTACTGAAAACAATATTGTCCCATTGGGGTTGATTTACTAAAGGCAAATAGACTGGGCACTTTGCAAGGGCATTTGCTCCAGAGCTTTGTGAATAATGTGAAGCTTCACTTTGCAAAGAATAGCCAATCATATGCTAGGGAAATATAAAAAAAAAACAGCATTTTTGCTCGCACATGATTGGATGATGGAAGTCATCAGACCTTCCCCTCATTTACTAAGCTCTGGAGCAACTGAACTTGCAAAGTAAATTCACCTTTAGTAAATCAACCCCTGTGGGTCTACCATCACTGACAGTGATTGCATGCTCCTCATTCCAGTATTATGTCTGCTCAACAGCACAGAACATTCACAGAACATTCATGGCATCTTGGCATGGCGGGTCACCGTTGGCATGTTTATATTCTGAACCTTGTGTGCCTCTGTGGGGGATGGATGTCCATGATGGAATCATACTGATACATATTGTCTGAATCTGTCTCTTGTTTGATCTGTTGGGTCAGAGCAGATCCTTCATCTAATGGTTGCAAGAACTCTCTGTACTGCATTCTCTACATTACCCATGAGACTCTGCTGTAGTCTACAGAAGAGCAAAAGCACTTTAACATACCTGATCTATGCTTCCCCAGCAAATGGCGCTTCCCATGCTCTGATGGAGGACTGTCCCTCAGAGTCATCACATCTTGGTGATGTCGGGACTTTAGCCCATTGGAACATGGGGAATGGAGGAGAATACGCAGTGGGGACTTGTCTAGAAGTGCAGAGGACTGAAGGTAAGGAGATCTTTTTTTCTACGTCCTTCAGACCTAAACAACTAATTAGCAGCTGCAGTGTATGGTATGTGCAGCCCCACTGCAAGGGGTAATTTGTGTGTGTTCCAGAGTTGGGCTTTAAGTCTTAATGGCTCCCTTTACTGGTGTGAGGGTTTTGGTTGTGGGGGGTTCTATTGTTAAAGGTCAAATGAAGGGTGGAGGTTTTATGGGATGACCCCCACAAGGACCACTAAATTCAGGTGATTCTTTTCCAAACAGTAGAGAGGCCGCAAGCCACCTGAGCAACAGTATATTCATTCTGGCTTCAATAAACAGTGTAGGGGATGTATTTTTAAGATGTATTGATTGTAGAACTTGTAACAGGAGAGGGGTTGGGGCAAGGGATACTCCAACATGGAAAGAAGAAAAAGAGGGCGCACCAGCCTTGTGCATTATCCTTAAACATCTTTTTATTAAAAATAAGGTAAAAAACTACTCCCAAACATATGAGATAAAGTTCACAGTACAAATGATCTCAACAGGACTGCAGTAAGTTGACTTACAAACAGACTCCAGATGGTAATGCAGGAGATGTCAAGGGCCACTGCACTGACGCGTTTCGAAGGGATACCTTCTTCCTCAGAGCCTAGCCAAAGATGGCTGGCTGGCTGGCAACATCAATCGGTGCAGTCTAAACCCTCACAGCTGGAGACCATGAGCTATCTTTCTGAACCGTTGTAAAAGCTGACTGCTGGGGACCATGAGGAATGTCTTTTTTGGTATCCAGTTACCCTGCACCACCAAACAGCTATTGATACCCAGTGCAATCACTGCACAGTACAGGAGGACACTCTTCTCTAAGCTCACACTCCAGGAAACTTCTGAGTATGGGGAATGGCCAGTATATGAGACCCTACGAGAGCCGTCTCAGTCCAAGTACCTCTGGCACTTAAAGTGCAAAATCATGCAGTCACCAGGACATTCAGGAGTCATTACACAAAAGTCCCCAGGACAGCTGCCATCTTCCAGCTTTCCTGGGGAAAAGTCCAGAGTGAGACAGTCCTTCTCTAGACCACATCCTTTTAGTGAAGTCCTGCAGTCAGTTCCAGGTCCCTTCCAGGTCTCCAGCACCAAGAGCGCAGAGAGCAGCAGCACAATCCAAGGCTTGCCTCAGAGAAGCAACAGCCCCCTCTAAGCTGGGAACTTCTCCTTCCTGGGGAAAGACAACCTCTCCAGGGCTTCAGACTATTTATCAGCTTCCCAGTGTCAGAAACCATGAACCAGAACGAGACAGAAGTACAGTAAAATCACACTTGTTTATTAATAAAAATAAAAAGGTAAATAGTGTAAGCGTAGTCAAAGCATAGCCAGAGTCCAGTAACCGGATCGGGTAGTCAGCCAAGCCAGAGTTCAGTAACCAGATCGGGTTATCAGCCAGGCCAGAAGTCAGGGATCCAAGTGGAGGAACAGCAAGCAGGATAAGGAGCCAGAAGGGATGTCAGCAAAGCCAGTCTTTAAACAGGAACGCAGGAGATGGTTTCTTGTGATGTGACCAAGGCGAAGGCCGGAATGAAGTGAGCTGGAGATCTTTAAGTAGGCGGGACTGACGAGCAGATCCACAACAGCTGAATAACTGTGGAGAGAGATGAGAGCTGGCAATTAGCCAACAGCTGAGCGGCCAACTCAGAGAAGGAAGGGCTGAGCCAGCCCTGACACCCAGACACCGTCTGGGCACACCTTCCCAGGGATTGGCTAGGCACTGATCAATATTCAGGCTGTTTTTTTAATTCTCCCTCCCTAAGCTCTAGAAGCTTCTTCTAGAGGCAGAGGGAAGCAATTAAACTCCCAGCCTGTGAAGCCCTGAATAGACGAGACCATTCAATCACCACTCCCTTTATTACAGAAGGAGTCAAAAAACTAAATTTGCTTATCAGCCTAACCTCCTATAGGACTATAGGAGGGCGCTATATCATTGGAAGACTAGCAGACTTATGCCGCGTACACACGAGCGGATTTTCCATCAGAAAAATCTTGGATGGTTTTTCCGACAGAATTCCGCTCAAGCTTGGCTTGCATACACACGGTCACACAAAAGTTCGCTGAACTTTCGACCGTCAAAAACGCGGTGACGTACAACACTACGACGAGCCGAGAAAATGAAGTTCAATGCTTCCGAGCATGCATCGAATTGTTTCCGAGCATGTGTAGGAATTTTGCGCGTCGGAATTGCTAGACACGATCACATTTTCGGATAGGAACTTTTTCTGACCGAAAAATCGAGAACATGCTCTCTTTTGCTGGCTGGAATTCTCTGGAGCCTACACACGGTCGCATTTTCCGACCAAAAGCTCTCATCGGTCTTTTGCTGGCCGAATTTCCGATCGCGTGTACACGGCATTAGCACACATTGTCGACACCAAGGGCCCTGTGCTAAAAAAACAACAGTACCAGACTCCTGGGCCCAAGAACAATTTTATTGTGGCATTAGGTTCCTTCTCCAGCGCTTCCTCACTCCCACCTTCAGTCTTCATGGATGGGTGGTACAGGACTAGGTAGCTTGTCCCTCCTTGAAATCCCAGCAAGGATATATCGTACACACTGCTGGGGTTGTATGATCACTTTCACTGCGTACCGTATAAATTCAACCACACTGTGCCATACGTCCTGGGAACACCATCCCAGAATTCCATACATTCTCATCATCTCATGACATGTGAATGTTGACTTGGGCCATTGACTGAAAACAAAAAGTCTGTTTGGTCGCACATGGCTCATGTCAATGGAGCAGAAATTGTTTTTATGGTTCTAACTGATCAGTACTGAAAAAGGGAAATGACAACACTTGTTCCCTATCTTCCCTCATTGCGATTTTTATTGCTTATAAGGCCAACAGTTTAACAATAGTCAGTCACTGGGCCTAAATTTTTTTGGAAGAGACTATTAATGTTGGGTGTTAACGTGTTAAAATGAGTCCCCAAAAAAATACTTCTGCACAATTTGAATTGTCACACTGATAGTGACATTTATGCTTTTAAAAGAACAAATTGCAATGAATGAAATTACACTTAATGCACTTAATTAGTACTCAAAGTGCTCCTGACCCCCGCTAATTAAAATAATTAAAATGTTCCGGGCCCATAATACAGAAAAGTGAAATTTCATGTTTTAAGTTATTTAACTTTTTATTCAGCCGCCTACCCTATGTACTGTATGTTTTGTACATATATGATATTGAATTGTGATGCATAAAAGTGGCTGAATTTTTACCAAGTATAGTTCAGTTTCAGGTGGATACTGCCTGGTCTAATCACAGTGTGTGAAGCACTGGCTGTGGTAAGTTACAAAGAGCGAGCCAGTTATGGCAGAGATAGAGTGTCACATACCTGTAGGCAGAGCCTGAGATGGTGCGGGTGGCCTTTTGCACAATTCCTGAACACTCCTCGAAATTGAGACAGAGTCCCAAGGGGTGAAGGAAAGGCACAAGTTCCAAGGTGCCGACACTGTGGGCTGGAACTTAAGAGTTCTGGTATCAGGTCAGCAGGGGTACAGCTGGCATTGGACCGTGGATGTGCCAAATTCCTAGCCCAGCGAGAAGGCACCAAGTTGTGTGCTAGATCAGATCCTTCCAGATGGATGACGTGTTTCGAGGGAGGGATCCTCTCTTCCTCAGAGCCAATCGTGTTGTGAGTATGTTTCCTTCCTTTTGATTTTAATAAATATTACTTGGGTAATGCCCAAGGTCGGTGCGCCCTCTCTACATTCTTTTGCAGTGTTTCCATTGGGTATCCCCTGACCCTTGGAGGGCAGCAAGACCTGTTCATGCACTGGGAGCCATAGGAATTCCAGGCTTCTTCCATTGCCATCGCACTACTGGTGAGCGCAGGAGATTTTGTTTGACTTGGACTGATAGTTGTGTCACTGATCTCAATGGAAACAGTGGAAGAGGGGACATAGGGGGGAGATAATATTTTGGGCTCAGCTTTGGAAAGACTGAGGTTGAGGTAGTTGTGTGACATTCATACTGATATTGTTAGCAATTGAGTGATGTGTGAGGAGACCGAAGGGATGAGCTGAAGAGAAGAGAGGTAGATTTGGATGTCCCCAGTATATAGATTGTATTGGAAGCTGTGGGAAGTTATCAACTGACTCTGGGGGAGGGGGGTGTAGATAGGGAATAAATGGGGTCTGAGGACAGAGCCTTGGGGAAAAAGGAGGAGTTCAATTGCAAGCTTCTATTTCTTTGTGTTCAACAATCCTGACCCAACTCACCACTCATAAACCAGCCCTCAGACTCCTCAACCTCCTGTGCACCAGCCTGACCCAACTCACCACTCATAAACCAGCCCTCAGACTCCTCAACCTCCTGTGCACCATCCTGACCCAACTCATCACTCATAAACCAGCCCTCAGACTCCTCAACCTCCTAGGCACCATCATGACCCAACTCACCATTCATAAACCAGCCCTCAGACTCCTCAACCCCCTGTGCACCATCCTGACCCAACTCACCGCTCATAAACCAACCCTCAGACTCCTCAACCTCCTGTGCACCATACTGACCCAACTCACCACTCATAAACTAGCCCTCAGACTCCTCAACCTCCTGCGCACCATCATGACCCAACTCACCATTCATAAACCAGCCCTCAGACTCCTCAACCTCCTGTGCACCATCATGACCCAACTCACCATTCATAAACCAGCCCTCAGACTCCTCAACCCCCTGTGCACCAGCCTGACCCAACTCACCATTCATAACCCAGACCTCAGACTCCTCAACCCCCTGTGCACCAGCCTGACTCAACTCACCGCTCATAAACCAGCCCTTATACTCCTCAACCTCCTGTGCACCATCCCGACCCAACTCACTGCTCATAAAACCAGCCCTCAGACTCCTCAACCTCCTGTGCACCATCCTGACCCAACTCACCATTCATAAACCAGCCCTCAGACTCCTCAACCTCCTGTGCACCATCCTGACCCAACTCATCACTCATAAACCAGCCCTCAGACTCCTCAACCTCCTGTGCACCATCCTGACCCAACTCACCACTCATAAACCAGCCCTCAGACTCCTCAACCTCCTGTGCACCAGCCTGACCCAACTCACCGCTCATAAACCAGCCCTCAGACTCCTCAACCTCCTGTGCACCAGCCTGACCCAACTCACCACTCATAAACCAGCCCTCAGACTCCTCACCCTCCTGTGCACCAGCCTGATCCAACTCACCTCTCATAAACCAGCCCTCAGACTCCTCACCCTCCTGTGCACCATCCTGACCCAGCTCACTGCTCATAAACCAGCCCTCAGACTCCTCAACCTCCTGTGCACCATCCTGACCCAACTCACCATTCATAAACCAGCCCTCAGACTCCTCACCCTCCTGTGCACCAGCCTGACCCAACTCACCGCTCATAAACCAGCCCTAAGACTCCTCACCCTCCTGTGCACCAGCCTGACCCAACTCACCACTCATAAACCAGCCCTCAGACTCCTCAACCTCCTGTGCACCATCCTGACCCAACTCACCATTCATAAACCAGCCCTCAGATTCCTCAACCTCCTGTGCACCATCCTGACCCAACTCACCGCTCATAAACCAGCCCTCAGACTCCTCAACCCCCTGTGCACCAGCCGGGGGCTTGAAGAGGAACTTCAGTCATTATTAAGAAAAAAAAGTCATCAACTACAAATACTGTAACTGACGACTTTTAAGAAGCAGACACTCACCAGCCCAGGAGTCCAGCTCTGACTTCGCAAGGGCCAGTTCTCCACCAGGTTTGGATCCCTGGTGCCACCATCTTGGCTGTGGGAGGCGGCTACAACTTCCTGCTGTTTCAGATTGCACTGGTCCTGCAAACTTCTGGGACATGTGACATGTTCCAGGAGATTGAGGGCAGTGGGATGGCCAAACTTCTGTATCTCTTGCCTACATGAGAATTGTGGAAGTGGGAGTGAGTACCAGTCAGAAAAGGGAACACCTCTCCCCTGCCCCCCAAAAAACAAGAACTTTCAAATGTGTTGGAGGGGAGGGAGGCAGATTAGTGGGACTTTTAGGTGAAGGTCCGCTTTAAGCTCAGAGGTCCATAGACATTACACTTCACTCCGGTTATACAAATTAATGGAAACAAACAAACTATAAAGCAGTTATTCATTTGGATTATGCATTAGGGAGATTATCTTTAAGGGTTTTTATTTATTTTATTTATTTTTTGTTAAAAGACAATGTTATAATGAAATATCTATAAAATGTTGATCTGATCTGGGTAGGTCATACACTAACTGTGGGATTTTTTTTTGGTTATTCTAGTTGTAGTGTCTTTGCTGTCCTTGTAACTGTTTTGTTGCCATGACAACCATTGTGTTTCCCTGTCAGCCCTAGCGTAACAGTAGGAGTAACAGGAAAGATGAGAGTCAGGGGCATAAAACTTCCATGTGAACATCTGACCAGAGAAGACCTCACTGGAAGGATTTCATAGATACAAGTCATCTACTGACCATCATATTCTCTCATTAAGGAAAGAACTTTCACACTGCAGCTGCGGCTGGGTTGGCGGTAAAGTGCCGCTCGTTTTAGTGGCACTTTACCATCATTTTAGTGACACTTTTTGGTTGCTAGTGGGGCGCTTTTAACCCCCGCTAACAGCTGAAGAAAGGGTTAATACAGCCCATGTTGCGGCGCTTTGGAAGCGCTTTTCAGGCGCTACAGTAAGCGCTGCCCATTCATTCCAATTGGCAGGGGTGGTTTAGGAGTGCTGTATACAGCGCCCCTAAACCACCCCAAAGATGCTGCTTGCAGGACTTTTTGTAACGTCCCCAAAGCGCACCGCCCCGGTGTGATAGTACTCAAGGCTTTCACATTCAGACAGCATGGAAGGCGGTTTTCAGAGGATTTACAGGCGCTATTTCTACACCTGATAACCGCCTTCAGTGTGAAAGGGCTCTTAGTTCTGTTTTGATAGGTACATTGAGTTGCCACGCTGTAGTCAGTGTGGCTGCATTTATTTGGTAGGCAAAAGCCTTTTCTGCTCCCTGTATCCAGAGAAGCTGTAATCTGCTTGTCAGGTCTGCTCAGTGTGTTCAGCTGCTGCCAGCCTGGTCTATAGCTTCCTCTGTATCCAGAAGACTGGAGAAGTTTCTGGATGATAGGTGTGGTGCTATGCAGATGGCAGCATGAATGTTGCTGGAGTCCCAGCCTATCCCAGAGAGGCAGGCTCTGCTGACATGCTGGGAGACTTTATATATTCTGGGAGCAGCTGTCTGCCGCAGATCTGTCTGGTATTACTGGAGGGCATCACTTGGAAGATGGGAAGGAGGCTCCATCTGTCCTTTTGCCTCATTAATACAGAGATTGCTGGATCTTGGGGACCTTGCGCTCTAGCTACCCCTCTGGTGCCTTATTATAGTCAGCTGCGGATCTGCTAAGGGAGACACCGGCTGAGAAGCTCTGTCCAGATATTTTCCTATTTGAGAGAATAAAATAAAACCTTGCGGACTTTACCGGTACCAGAGAAGGACAGTAACACAAAATGTGCTAAAAAGGTTATTTTATTACAAAAGATTAAAAATATATTAACATTATACTGATAAAAACATAAGGTCAGTGCCCACAAAGAATGTTATAGGCCGTTAGTGTCAAACACAAGGTCCGCGGACCAAATCTGGCCCTCCAGGCCATTTCACATAGCCCTCGCACCTCTCCTTTAGCTGGGGCGCCCCCTTGTCTCCGCCTCCAGCAATTTTCAGCAGTTGGCAGCAGAGAGGAGGACAGAACTCCTCTTACAGATCCTGAGCCTCACAGTGCAGCTGCAGCACCCCTTTGTCCCTGCCTCTCCTGGTCTCAGCATTCAGCAGCTCTCCTCTGGCTCTCCTCTGATCCTCCTCCAGACCTTGCATTTTCTGCTTCCCAGCTTTGCCCCCAGCAGCAGCACAAGGTACAGGGGTTGCACTGTGATGTAACGGAGGGTGGGGAACTTGTGACTGGTTGTGGGGGGGGGCTCTTAATATCTGATGTAAGGGGGGGTGCTCTGGACATCTAGCCTTACAGGTACAACTGGCCCTTTTAATGGCAACCATGATGCTGATGCGGCCAACGATAAAATTTAGTTTGACACCCTTGGTGTAGGCCATATAATTACACTTCAATAGTGTTTCTTTGCTATTGTGTCAAGAGGTCGACATGTTTCACAAACATTGCTTCCTCAGGACCTTAATATCTTGACCACAAAGAAAAGGGCATGCGCCAATTGGAACAAGGCTAAAGCCAACGGTGTGCTGTATACCATGGAGCTGTGATATAACGTAAGGTGGAGTGGAACCATATACAAAGGTGCGATTAAATCTCATCTCAATATGTAAATCCAAAGGGAAATGGGAATCAGCACTATGAAGGAACCAATGCATCCAGATATTCAATCCAAAGACAGCAATAGGACCTGGATCAGTAGTGCCAAACATAGCCAAACCCCACTGAGATGTTTCTGAAACGATTTGCATAATTTACATGTTCACCACATTAAAAGAAAGGAACACACAATCAATATAGATATAACAAAAGATGACTCAGTATCAGATAATGGCTCCTGTTGTGGACATTTTATGAAGATGTATTTAATATGTATTGTCATAGTGTCTCCCAGTGTTAGGTCTCCCGCAACCCGCTCTAAAGAGCCGACTGGGGCAGACTGACGCTGGTTGGGTCCCATCTGGTAGTGGAAAACTTCCTGAGATTGGAGAGAGGTGTTTGCAGAGTGGGGACATGTCCGCCAGCGAAAGGGCACCTATGCGATGCACAGAACGATCGTCTGGGGGGGGATGTGTTCGCTCTGCAACACGTGGCGGGATGCACCTGCAGATAATTTCCCATCAGCAGGCACGGTAGTATAGTCCAGGTATGCGTTGTTCTCTGAACAATGCAGAATAAGGATTCACGCCAAACGGTAAAAACGGGAGTCTTTGAATCGTTGTGGTCGGGAGCAGCGTTCATGAACTCAGGCTTCCTTTGTGTAGCTGAAGACAGCTTACAGAGACAGGGGGCGGGAGATCATACAGGCTGCCCCCCGCCCAGACACGCCCATAAGACTCCCGTAGTCATTATTCATTGGTTGTTGTATAAACCCATCCTGTTGGAAGGATTTCCTGTGTTGCATTCATATCCTGTGAGGTCATATCCTGTGAGGTCATATCCTATGAGGTCATTTCCTGTGAGGTCATTTCCCATGGAGGAAGCGATTGGCTGTTGGCAAGGACTTCCTGTTTGTGATTGCTTTTGTTGTCGATGAATAAAAGACCCAGTGCAGTGCTCATGCTGAGATGAGGATATAAGCTGTGGTCATGTCTGTTTACTTGGGGATATGTGGGAAATAGGTAAGATGCATTATACCTTTAGACGAAATGGGAGCTTATTAGCGCCAAAGTGTATAGTGGGTTTTTCCAATATCTTCAGATATTGAACTGCCCCACTACAGCCGGTCATCCACAAGGCCTCCAGCAGATACAAAGCACCATCCACCAGATATTTTCCTACTTAAAGGGATTTTGCTCTGATGGCTCTACTTCTATTTATGATGAAGTCTCCTGTTTATTACAAGACTGGACTTCATCAGAACTTGTCCTCAAGGAGAACCAAATCCTCAGTTGTTCATAGTACTTATCTTCTTAAGAGTGAATGAGCCTGTTGTGTTCCTGCCTGCGGGGCGGAAGTTGGGAAGACCTAGACAATAATCTGGTGGCTCCTATGGGAGTAGCACTATATAAATTATCAATGGTATTTCTTTTTTTTATTTATATTTTGAATACAAACACCTCTAGGCAATATTGAAGTACGCGGTCCGGTACCACAAACATTCCGATCCAATTGTTCGGTTATCTCAGCACTTTGATATTTTTTGATCACGAAAACAAAAGAATTGAACTACACGAGGATGTTTTTGATCACAACAAGGACAGCTCAGGGTTCTGAGGGAGCAAACAGATGACGTCAGGGCACGAGATCCGAGTGCTTTGTAGATATATTCGTTTCATTTGTTTGTTTGTTCATTTTTCGGGTCATTTGTTATGATGGCAATTTGTAAATTAGTAAATTTGAAAATTTGTAAATTTATGAATTCGTAAATTCGTAAATTCATAAATTCCGAAAATTTGAAAGTTCATAAATTTGAAAATTTGAAAATTCATAAATTCGAAAAATTGTAAATTCGTATATTAGAAAATTTGAAAATTCATAAATTCGAAAATTCGCAAATTCGTAAATTCATAAATTAGAAAAATCAAAAATTTGAAAATAAGAAAGAAAACCCGAAATTTCGAAAGAATAACTATTAAATTATAGGTGTTGGAATCCCCTTTCAAATTTGGCTGTTAGTGAACGTAATGAATACGCATTTATCTGAAGTTACGATTCAAATTATCCAAAATAACGAATGCTGCATCTAAACAAATGGAATGGAACAAAGTGATAATAAATAATAATAATACATTTTTTAATTATTATTATTGTTATTTATTATTATTAATTAGTTACGTTCCATTTGTTTAGATGCGGCATTCATTATTTCGGATAAATTCGTATTTGTTACATTCATTAGCTGCCAAATTTGAAAGGAAATTCCAATACCTATAATTTAATAGTTAGTAATAGTTAAGTTATTATTAGTTAGTTATTATTTCAGATTTTCGAATTTCAGGCTTTTTGAATTCTCGAATTTCTGAATTTCCCGAATTTGTGAATTTTCGAATTTACCAATTTTTCAAATATTCAAATTTACAAATGTTCGGAAAAATTTGTTAAATGCGTTTTCATTAATTTGGATATTTCCGAATTAACGAATTTGTCAAAATTCATTAAAAAAACGAATTTGGATCGAAACGAATGGCACATGTCTAGTGCTTTGTAGTTCTTGCTGGATGGTGAAGCAGGAGGACAGATGTCCAATGAACGGTCTGCAATGTGTGGCCCCCAAGGAGAAGATGACAGACAGGAGAAGCAGGAACACTACGTCAGTGAGTGACAAGTACAAGGTGAGTGGGTGGGCGGGGCCTATTGCAGGTACCTTGTTAGGAGGAATCACACACACAGCTGTCATCATTTATATAAATCTTGAGCAAGCTTGTTTCCAGTAACAGAACATCCAATTGTTAGCTCAGTCCAGAGCATTTACAGTCCCAACATTTACAAGTTCTGTTATTGGAGGACGGATTCAGGTGCCGGGTGCAGTGTCCCTTCTAGGAAGGCACTAAGATGGTTCTGTAAGTTGCATCAGCTTCATACTTCCCCACCAATTACCGGAGAGTGCAAACTGAAGAAGGAACCTCCCTAGGCTAGGAACTGTCACTTAGAGAAAAACAGGGAGGGCGCACTGACCTTGTGCATTACCAAAGATAACATTTATTTAAATAGTAAAAACAAAAATAATACTCACAGACGTTTAAAAAGACTTAACATTGCTCCAGAAATTCGGAACCGTGTCTTATAGACACCTGCAACCTGGACCAGATGTTAGGAGGAACCAGATGACATTGCAAACGGCTTACGCATTACGAGGGAGTGCATCAGAGCCACAGCGATAGGCACAGTGATAGGCACAGCGATTGGCACAGTGATAGGCACATCGATAGACACAGTGATAGACACAGTGATAGGCACAGTGATAGGCACAGCGATAGGCACAGTGATAGGCACAGCGATAGGCACAGTGATAGGCACAGCGATAGGCACAGTGATAGGCACATCGATAGGCACAGTGATAGGCACAGCGATAGGCACAGTGATAGGCACAGCGATAGGCACAGCGATAGGCACAGCGATTGGCACAGTGATAGGCACATCGATAGGCACATCGATAGGCACAGTGATAGGCACAGCTATAGGCACAGCGATAGGCACAGCGATAGGCACAGTGATAGGCACAGCGATTGGCACAGTGATAGGCACATCGATAGGCACAGTGATAGGCACAGTGATAGGCACAGCGATAGGCTACCACTGTGGCTCTGATGAACAGGGTACTCCCTCATAATGCGTAAGCCGTTTGCAATGCCATTTGGTTCCTCCTAACATCCAATCCAGGTTGCAGGTGTCTATAAGACACGGTTCCGAATTTTTGGAGCGATGTTAAGCCTTTTTAAACATCTGCGAGTATTATTTTTGTTTTTACTATTTATATACATTTTATCTTTGGTAATGCACAAGGCCGGTGCACCCTCCCTGTTTATCTATATGTTTCAGCTCTAAGGATACCCATTGTTCTGAGGAGGGCAGCAAGACCTTTGACATTCCATATTTTATCCAAAGGGTTGGCTACACCACCGACACATTGACTAAGCTCCTGAGTGCAGGCGTTTGTGTTGTGTTGTTAGGAACCGTCACTCACAAGTAGGAGGACCTGGCCCGAGGAGCGGCATTGACTGAGGCTTTCACATGAATACATCCACACTACGATCGGCTATGGTAAGCCGTGGTTTCATGCTTATATGTTCATTGCTCACTAGATGAGTTTTTCTTACTGGCGTCCCTTGTATACTGAGAGCCAACAGGACCTTACACCTAAGTCTGGAGTGCCCCCACTAAGCACCAAGGACCATTATTTCCTCTCACAAGTCGCTTTATATCCCTGACCTTGAAACTTGCCAGAAGCACACAAAAATGATGTGGATCTCCTTATTTAAGAGGTTCCCTGAGCCAAGATGGCTGCCAAAGTCTCACGAGAGCTCTGGGTCCAACCAGACCACTTCTGCTCCTGGAAAAAATCTCTAGGATCAATCGCCTATGAGACTCCCCTTCCCAAGCAGCAATGGCACCAGGTCACCTGCAGGTGGGAAGACTAATTACACCTACCTACAAGAAGACAGGTGGTACAGCGATGCATCATCTGCGAGAATGCAGGCTGGTGGTAAGCCGTCTGTGAACTTGCTCTTCTTTCTGTTGCTGCTCTGCTGTAAAGAGACTATAGATATAAGACTGGTACCAGGCTCAGTAAAAAGACGCCAATCAGATGCCAATCGGCATTCATATTAAGTGTATTTCTGACATGATAGGATGGGAGGTCAAGCGTTCTCTTCAGCCACACTTTACTGTTCTGATGGTAATTCCATATGGGAATTTTCATCACTAGACCAGTTTATAAAAACGTAGCGGTACCCCTGTAAGGGCTGCTGAGTGTAGTAGTCCGTCTGTCACCCTGCCCAGCCAGGCACACACTTTCCAAGCTTCCAGCGACATGAAAGCAATCCTTGCGCTTGTTTTTTTGTATGTTATTGAGGGGAATTTAGCTTGGATAGGGATAAGAAACTTATGAGATGCCCAGATAATTGACCGTCAGAATTGGGACCAACTATATACACCACGGTATATACAATCTCCTGGTGAAGAGGAAACAATTGGGACTTTATATGAGTCTTTGAACAACTAGAACAAATGCCTCCATCCCTAGTATATGAAGAAAAAAGAGGAGAATGTGGGAGGATAATACATAATTGATAAGAACCACACACGTTACATAGTAGCACGCTGCAAAAGTAAATATATAAAGTACAGTTTATTACATACAAATAAATAACATGGTAATATCATAGCATGGTAACATGTAAGTTCATATTGTGGGCAAGGAAAAAAACAAACTCATTGACATGTATCTCCATGCTAAAAATGATTAAAATATTAATTCAATCGGTACATTCCAATAGGCCTCGCATATGTGATGTTAGTAAGATGGTAGTCTTGAATTATATTAAGAAAGGCATCTAATAGCTCGACGCGTTTCATGGCTGAACGCCACTCATCAGGAGAAGAAGAAGGCAGGAGTCTATAACAATGATATTTAAAATTAAAATTTACAGTATATACAATCTCCCCTTCTCCTCCTGTACTTCCTTGCTTGCAGACTATCACTCCTCACTCCTCCAGCACAGCACTTGCTTGCACTTCCCAGACCAGCTAGCACTGTAGGCCTGCCATTGTCTCAGCCAGGCCTAAAGCAGATGCCCTTTGCAGGCAGGGACCTCGGGCCCCTATGGTGTAGTAAAAATAGAAAGTCCCAGTGCTAGCTGTCCCTGTGGCTACTGCTCCCCGTACCACCTCTTCAGGCCCTGTCAGCCCTCCTGGCTGCAGCTGCCCCTTTCTTCTGCCCGTGCCACCACAATCCTCCAGAATGGCTCTGCACCCATCCCAGACTGCTCCATCTCAGTCCTCTCAGGCGTACTCCCCAGTCCTCCCAACTGTGTGTTCACTCACCAGTCCTATTGGCTGTCTCTGTGGAACTCCTGGAAACTTGCCCGGCAGTGTTCTCTCGCTGTCCTCTCTTGCTCCTCCTGGTTAGGACACTTCTCTGGGTTATAAGAGGGTCCTGTCCGCACCCGATCCCAGGCCCAAAGTACCCCCCCTGACTGGGGGTGCTCCCTCAAAGGTCCCGACAGGCTAACACTCCATCTCCATCTTTCACCCAATCAACTCCTCTGCAGCTGGGCTGACCCTGGGTATTTGAGGAGGCCTGCCCCCTGCCAATCCAGATTGGGGATTGGTCAGGGCTCCACGGAACACCCCAGGCGGCTAAACCTCTCTTTTCAAAAAAAAAAAACAGAAGATTCTGGAAAGAAGTGGGAGGTCCAGGTGATGTTACCTGTAAGTCACCAAGCACTACCCTGAGCCACTCCCAGCCCAGATCAAATACACACCCAGGCTGGGCTGCCAGCCATGCTTGGAAATGTACCTATTCTCAAAAACATGTACTATTCTTCGAGCACACATTAGAGGGCGCTACAAAAAGAAATACAAAAAATATACAGGTGTGATGATGAGCAATCAATCAGGTTCCACCTAATATTACCCTTGAGCTTAGAACAAACTATCTCAACCTGAGTTCCTTCAGAGGTTGTTGGGGGTTCCTCGAGGGTTCCATTACTGATTTTCAGATATTGAATAGATCTATAAGGCCAAGACTTCTTTAACTTAAGTCCAGAAATGCAATCAAAGCAAAGAAAGCTCCCCGGCTCAGGTAGGTCTGGATCGATGGGTGGAAAGACTAGTATGAATTCTTCAGAAGAGAAGAGTCCCAGGTGCTGGCTAATGAAAAGTGGAGCAGAAGTGGACGAAGAGGTCTGGATGCTGCACACAGGACTGAATAACAAATGCCTTTATTGTTAAAAAGCTGGGTCACAAAATATACAGGACACTACAGCAGAAATGTACAGAGCTCAGCTGACTCATTTCACACTCATGAGTAAGCACCCGTTATGAGTGCGAAACGCGTCAGCTGAGCTCTGTACATTTCTGCTGTAGTGTCCTGTATATTTTGTGACCCAGCTTTTTAACAATAAAGGCATTTGTTATTCAATCCTGTGTGCAGCATCCAGACCTCTTCGTCCACTTCTGCTCCTTCTTTAACTTGCCACCAATGAAGAAGGTCTTTTCCCAATTAGCACCAACTAGACATGTGCGCCGTCAATAAATTAATTTTGTTTCGTTCCATTTATTTTCGTATTTGCCGTTAATTCTTATTTCGTAATTTGTGTCCAAAAATCAATTTGGATTCGTACGAAATACGAATTTTCGTAAGGTTCTTTAACTTTTTGTAACAATTACGAACGTTCGTTATGATGAATTGAAAAAGCAAAAAATACCTTTCTCAATATGGCAGCCGCCTAACTCATTATGCTCATTATGAGGGGCCCCCACCATCCCTGTGCTCATTATGAGGGGCCCCCACCATCCCTGTGCTCATTATGAGGGGCCCCCACCATCCCTGTACTCATTATGAGGGGCCCCCACCATCCCTGTGCTGTGCTCATTATGAGGGGCTCCCCCCATCCCTGTGCTCATTATGAGGGGCTCCCCCCATCCCTGTGCTCATTATGAGGGGCTCCCCCCATCCCTGTGCTCATTATGAGGGGCTCCCCCCATCCCTGTGCTCATTATGAGGAGCTCCCCCCATCCCTGTGCTCATTATGAGGGGCCCCCACCTTTCCTGTGCTCATTATGAGGGGCCCCCACCTTTCCTGTGCTCATTATGAGGGGCTCCCACCATCCCTGTGCTCATTATGAGGGGCCCCCACCATCCCTGTGCTCATTATGAGGGGCTCCCACCATCCCTGTGCTCATTATGAGGGGCTCCCACCATCCCTGTGCTCATTATGAGGGGCTCCCACCATCCCTGTGCTGTGCTCATTATGAGGGGCTCCCACCATCCCTGTGCTCATTATGAGGAGCCCCCACCATCCCTGTGCTCATTATGAGGGGCTCCCCCCATCCCTGTGCTCATTATGAGGGGCTCCCACCATCCCTGTGCTCATTATGAGGGGCTCCCCCCATCCCTGTGCTCATTATGAGGGGCTCCCACCATCCCTGTGCTGTGCTCATTATGAGGGGCCCCCACCATCCCTGTGCTCATTATGAGGGGCTCCCCCCATCCCTGTGCTCATTATGAGGGGCTCCCACCATCCCTGTGCTCATTATGAGGGGCTCCCACCATCCCTGTGCTCATTATGAGGGGCTCCCACCATCCCTGTGCTCATTATGAGGGGCTCCCACCATCCCTGTGCTGTGCTCATTATGAGGGGCCCCCACCATCCCTGTGCTCATTATAAGGGGCTCCCACCATCCCTGTGCTCATTATAAGGGGCTCCCACCATCCCTGTGCTGTGCTCATTATGAGGGGCCCCCACCTTTCCTGTGCTCATTATGAGGGGCCCCCACCATCCCTGTGCTCATTATGAGGGGCCCCCACCATCCCTGTGCTGTGATGACTTCCTGGGTTTTTAACTTCATCATAACGAATAATCGTAATTATTATGACAATTATAAAACGATATTAATGAACATTCTTATTTTGTCTGATTCTGAATCTCCCATCGAATACCAGGACCTCCCCCACTCCCATAATAAAAAAGGTCATTTTCCCAACCCCCACTCAGCAGCAGAAGAAAACCTCTGATTGGTCAACAAAACACCCGTCACATTTCTGTTGTAACGGAATTTGGATCCGAAATTCGCCAACGAAATTTCGTATTTCGTATAAAACTCGGAAGCATAGAGATTCATATTTCGGATCCTCCCGAATGTATGAATTTTCGATTTGTACAAAACGAATCGCACATGTCTACCACCGATGTGTGTGTGTGGGGGGGGGGGGGGTCCCACTGACTACTTATCTAAGGGGGACCACCAATGTAAGGAGGAACATTTCCACAGACTATTAATGTAACGGGACATTTCTCCACTGACCACCCTGCGATATTTACCTCCTCTCCGGGGTTTTATTATTAACTCTCCTCCTCAGTTCTTTACATTCATTAAGAAAAGGAGAAGCTTTCTCTGAATGGCGCCTGTGCTGAGCAGCTGACCTCCTGTGTTCACAATGCAGCAGGGCAGCCACTCGGCACGGGACCCAGAAGTTAGAAGAGATCATTTGGAGTAGCGGTGTAGTAGTGATGTAGTAGTGATGTAGTAGCAGTGTAGTAGCAGTGCAGAAGCGGTGTAGTAATGGTGTAGTAGTAGTGGTGTAGTAGCAGTGCAGAAGTGGTGTAGAAGCAGTGTAGTAGCAGTGTAGTAGTGGTGTAGAAGCGGTGTAGTAGCAGTGTAGTAGTGGTGTAGAAGCGGTGTAGTAGCAGTGTAGTAGTGAAGTAGTAGTAGTGGTGTAGTAGCAGTGTAGTAGCAGTGTAGTAGTAGTGTAGTAGCAGTGCAGAAGTGGTGTAGTAGCAGTGTTGTAGCAGTGTAGTAGTGATGTAGAAGTGGTGTAGTAGCAGTGTAGTAGTGGAGTAGTAGTAGTGGTGTAGTAGCAGTGTAGTAGCAGTGTAGAAGTGGTGTAGTAGCAGTGTAGTAGTGGTGTAGAAGTGGTGTATTAGCAGTGTAGTAGTGGTGTAGTAGCAGTGTAGTAGTGGTGTAGAAGTGGTGTAGTAGCAGTGTAGTAGTGGTGTAGTAGTGGTGTAGTAGCAGTGTAGTAGTGGTGTATTAGCAGTGTAGTAGTGGTGTAGTAGCAGTGTAATAGTGGTGTAGAAGCGGTGTAGTAGCAGTGTAGTAGTGGTGTATTAGCAGTGTAGTAGTAGTGATGTAGTAGCGGTGTAGTAGCAGTGTAGTAGTAGTGTAGTAGCAGTGCAGAAGTGGTGTAGTAGCAGTGTAGTAGTGGTGTAGTAGCAGTGTAGTAGTGGTGTAGAAGTGGTGTATTAGCAGTGTAGTAGTGGTGTAGTAGCAGTGTAGTAGTGGTATATTAGCAGTGTAGTAGTGGTGTAGTAGCAGTGTAGTAGTGGTGTAGTAGCAGTGTAGTAGTGGTGTAGAAGTGGTGTAGTAGCAGTGTAGTAGTGGTGTATTAGCAGTGTAGTAGTGGTGTAGTAGCAGTGTAGTAGTGGTGTAGTAGCAGTGTAGTAGTGGTGTAGAAGTGGTGTAGTAGCAGTGTAGTAGTGGTGTATTAGCAGTGTAGTAGTGGTGTAGTAGCAGTGGTGTAGTAGCAGTGTAGTAGCGGTGTAGTAGTGATGTCTATACCAAGATTTCCAGCTTCCATAGCAGTGGTCCTGTCCTCCGGACTCACTAACAGGCCAGATTTTAGGTATTACTTTGGGGGAGATTCATTCCAGAATACTGCAGTCACTGAGCAGCAATTGATATCACCTGTGATGTATTTCAGTTATCTTGTAAACCTGTCCTGTTAGGGTCGGTTCTCACTGAGGCAGCAGGACTTACAAGGCGTCTGCCTCAGGCGACCCAGGACACGACTCAGCGGCGACTTGCAAGATGACTTCTGTATAGAATTCTATGCAAGTCACCCCCAAAGTCGTACAGGAACCTTTTTCTAAGTCAGAGCCACTTGCGTCGCTCCGATTAGAACGGTTCCATTGCACAGAACGGGACGCTACTTGTCAGGTGACTAGGTCACCTGACAAGTCATCCCAGTGTGAATCGGGGCTTAGTGGGCCCTGAGGACGGGAGTTGAGAACCCCTGGTCTAGAGGGTATGGTATATACAAAATTGGTCCAAGCTGGAACAATGTAACTATGTATAAAATATCCATACGTGGAATTCTTCTCTAAATACGCTTTACTACGTCTTATCTTATTCTTCACACCGATGTACAGAGAGCTGCAAAGACAGAATTTATTAATCGGAGTTCCCTGAGACCTGCAAATCATCTCCAGGGTTCCTCCATGGTGGAAGGGATGGGAAATGCTGAGTACAGTGAAAAGTGAACCTATGTGCATCGCTCCCAACTGTCCCGGATTTCGAGGGAGTGTCCCCCCCCCCCCAATAGTCCTTCATTCGGTCTGATCTCTATAGTTGAATATAAAATGCACTAATTATCTTTCAGAAAGTGTTTTCCAGCTCTAAACCTTTCCTCTAATATCTAAGTGGCTGCATTTGTAAATTCCAAACACCAATATAAAGTAATAGTAATGGTAAAAAAAAAAAAGCACTTGTGGGTTTAACTATTTTTTTTCTTTTTTTTGTGAATAATTCTCCTTTAAGGGGCGTGGCAGGGGGTGTGTGTCCTATGCCTACATGCTTTTGCTAATAGGAGTCCCTCCTTCCCATCCCAAAAAGTAGGGAGGTGTGACTACCAAATACCGGACTGGTGATCCCACAATATACAAATACCGGACTGGTGACCCCACAATATATAAATACCGGACTGGTGACCCCCCAATATATAAATACCGGACTGGTGACCCCACAATATATAAATACCGGACTGGTGACCCCACAATATATAAATACCGGACTGGTGACCCCACAATATACAAATACCGGACTGGTGACCCCACAATATATAAATACCGGACTGGTGACCCCACAATATACAAATACCGGACTGGTGACCCCACAATATATAAATACCGGACTGGTGACCCCACAATATATAAATACCGGACTGGTGACCCCACAATATATAAATACCAGACTGGTGACCCCACAATATATAAATACCGGACTGGTGACCCCACAATATATAAATACCGGACTGGTGACCCCACAATATATAAATACTGGACTGGTGACCTCACAATATATAAATACCGGACTGGTGACCCCACAATATATAAATACCAGACTGGTGACCCCACAATATATAAATACCGGACTGGTGACCCCACAATATATAAATACCGGACTGGTGACCCCCCAATATATAAATACCGGACTGGTGACCCCACAATATATAAATACCGGACTGGTGACCCCACAATATATAAATACCGGACTGGTGACCCCACAATATACAAATACCGGACTGGTGACCCCACAATATATAAATACCGGACTGGTGACCCCACAATATATAAATACCGGACTGGTGACCCCACAATATATAAATACCGGACTGGTGACCCCACAATATATAAATACCAGACTGGTGACCCCACAATATATAAATACCGGACTGGTGACCCCACAATATATAAATACCGGACTGGTGACCCCACAATATATAAATACTGGACTGGTGACCTCACAATATATAAATACCGGACTGGTGACCCCACAATATATAAATACCAGACTGGTGACCCCACAATATATAAATACCGGACTGGTGACCCCACAATATATAAATACCGGACTGGTGACCCCACAATATATAAATACCGGACTGGTGACCCCACAATATATAAATACCGGACTGGTGACCCCACAATTTACAAATACCAGACTGGTGACTGAACAATATATAAATACCGGACTGGTGACCCCACAATATATAAATACCGGACTGGTGACTCCACAATATATAAATACCGGACTGGTGACTCCACAATATATAAATACCGGACTGGTGACTCCACAATATACAAATACCGGACTGGTGACCCCACAATATATAAATACCGGACTGGTGACTCCACAATATATAAATACCGGACTGGTGACCCCACAATATATATAAATACCGGACTGGTGACCCCACAATATATAAATACCGGACTGGTGACTCCACAATAGGGATAAAACTTTTTCGCAGAAGAGAGTTTAATAAGACTCGTGGCCACTCATTACAATTAGAAGAAAAGAGGTTTAACCTTAAACTACGTAGAGGGTTCTTTACTGTAAGAGCGGCAAGGATGTGGAATTCCCTTCCACAGGCGGTGGTCTCAGCGGGGAGCATTGATAGCTTCAAGAAACTATTAGATAATCACCTGAATGACCGCAACATACAGAGATATATAATGTAATACTGACACATAATCACACACATAGGTTGGACTTGATGGACTTGTGTCTTTTTTTGACCTCACCTACTATGTAACTATATCACTATATCACTATATAACTATATCACTATATCACTATATCACTATATAACTATATCACTATATCACTATATAACTATATCACTATATCACTATATCACTATATAACTATGGGGTTGCGGCTGTCAGAATCGGTCGTACAAAGTTTGGATATTTTGGGAAGTGGGTGGGTTCCTTTCCCTCTCAGAGATTTGGGACGTCGGGAGGAACTCACCAATCCCTGTATGTGGACATATTTCTGTGAACAATTCTTTTCCTTCTTCTCATCCTAAAGTAAATACTTTCCGGTCGAACTCTTGAAGGTTAAACAAAAAAAAAAGTAAAGCCCATTTATCGTCATGGCCAACGTCCTACCATGGAGTGGAAGGGGCGATTCTTGGAACTATTTTCAATAAGTCAGCCTTGCAATCATTAATGGCCATTACAGATCAGCGACTAACATGACGGGGTGGCCTGATTAATGAATCACAAGCTCTTGTGCTGAGTGCCTCTAATTCATGGTAAGTGCTTCTATCAGAGGCATCAAACCTCCGCTTTGGAGGGGAAATTTATCAAAAGCATTCTGATCAATCAGCAGCAATTAACATCTATCGAGTTAGGAGAACGCACGCCGCTCTTCCTGTAATCATCGGCGTTCCATAATACAGATGACATCTCACTTAGATTGCAAGCCTTCGAGTCACTCATCAATTTCCTTCTCTTCTTCTTCTATTTTATCTGATTCAACAGTTTGCCAGATTTTCACCGATGTGTATTCAGGTCTTTATCAGTATTGAAGGTACATTATAGGGAAGGGGTGGGTACCATCATCCATATATCATGGAAATAGGTGCATGGGGGTCACCTCAGAAGTGTGAAGTGAGAAAAGAGTTTGGACTCTCGGTACCTCCAGGACAGAGACAAAAGTATATATAGTTTGTATAAAAACAGTTTAACAGTATATAGAACATAAAAACTAGACATGTGCGATTAGTTTCCTATGAATCCGAAATTCGTACATTCATGAGGATCCGAAATATGAATTTTTATGCATACAAATTTTGTACGAAATACGAAATTTCGTTTACGAACTTCGGATAAATTTATCATAACGAACATTTGTAATTATTACGAAAAGTTAACAAACCTAAAAGTTAAAAACCCAGGAAGTCATCACAGCACAGGGATAGTGGAGCCCCTCATAATGAGCACAGGGATGGTGGGAGCCCCTCATAATGAGCACAGGGATGGTGGGAGCCCCTCATAATGAGCACAGGGATGGTGGGAGCCCCTCATAATGAGCACAGGGATGGTGGGAGCCCCTCATAATGAGCACAGGGATGGTGGGGGCCCCTCATAATGAGCACAGGGATGGTGGGAGCCCCTCATAATGAGCACAGCACAGGGATGGTGGGGGCCCCTCATAATGAGCACAGGGATGGTGGGGGCCCCTCATAATGAGCACAGGGATGGTGGGAGCCCCTCATAATGAGCACAGGGATGGTGGGAGCCCCTCATAATGAGCACAGGGATGGTGGGGGCCCCTCATAATGAGCACAGGGATGGTGGGAGCCCCTCATAATGAGCACAGGGATGGTGGGAGCCCCTCATAATGAGCACAGGGATGGTGGGGGCCCCTCATAATGAGCACAGGGATGGTGGAGGCCCCTCATAATGAGCACAGGGATGGTGGGGGCCCCTCATAATGAGCACAGGGATGGTGGGGGCCCCTCATAATGAGCACAGGGATGGTGGGGGCCCCTCATAATGAGCACAGGGATGGTGGGGGCCCCTCATAATGAGCACAGGGATGGTGGGGGCCCCTCATAATGAGCACAGGGATGGTGGGAGCCCCTCATAATGAGCACAGGGATGGTGGGGGCCCCTCATAATGAGCACAGGGATGGTGGGGGCCCCTCATAATGAGCACAGGGATGGTGGGAGCCCCTCATAATGAGCACAGCACAGGGATGGTGGAGCCCCTCATAATGAGCACAGGGATGGTGGGGGCCCCTCATAATGAGCACAGGGATGGTGGGGGCCCCTCATAATGAGCACAGGGATGGTGGGGGCCCCTCATAATGAGCACAGGGATGGTGGGAGCCCCTCATAATGAGCACAGGGATGGTGGGGGCCCCTCATAATGAGCACAGGGATGGTGGGGGCCCCTCATAATGAGCACAGGGATGGTGGGGGCCCCTCATAATGAGCACAGGGATGGGGGGAGCCCCTCATAATGAGCACAGGGATGGTGGGAGCCCCTCATAATGAGCACAGGGATGGTGGGGCCCCTCATAATGAGCACAGGGATGGGGGGAGCCCCTCATAATGAGCACAGGGATGGGGGGAGCCCCTCATAATGAGCACAGGGATGGGGGGAGCCCCTCATAATGAGCACAGCACAGGGATGGGGGGAGCCCCTCATAATGAGCACAGGGATGGGGGGAGCCCCTCATAATGAGCACTGCACAGGGATGGGGGGAGCCCCTCATAATGAGCACAGCACAGGGATGGGGGGAGCCCCTCATAATGAGCACAGGGATGGGGGGAGCCCCTCATAATGATAAATTTATCATTTAACAAACTTTCGTTATTGTTACGAAAAGTTTACGAACGAACATTCGTATTTCGTACGAATCCGAATTGAATTTCGGACACGAATTACGAATTTATTTTGATACGAAACGGAATGAAACGAATTTATTGACGGCGCACATGTCTAATAAAAACATGGTGGAACGAAACCATGCTGACAGAAATACAGTTGATAGTTCCAGCCTTACGTGCGGCTTCAAAAAAATAGGATGAAAAATGATCCCCAAGGTTGAAGAGGGGTGTAAAGTATGATGCGTCTTGGCAAATGCCCTTTACTAGTTTCGCAGCGAAAGCTGCTTCTTCAGGAGGAGCCAGTTATAAGCATCTAGTAAAATAAATTGCAATTGTCATTACAAATTTAAAACCATCCTTAATATTGTTGATACATACTTCAAGACGTGAAAGTTATTTTTTTTAATATTGTATATATTCAGTTTCAGTTCTGAGAAGGATACGGAAACGCTGCTTACCTAGACAATAGGAAAACTGGGGCAAAGTGGCAGCATATGTAGAGGCACCCGAAAGGCAAATGTCAGCCCACGGCGGACATGGGAGGCATCAAGGACCACCAGACATTAAATATTATATTGTTTAAATAATATGATTCAGCTTCTGAAATTCTGTAATGACAATTGCAATTTATTTTACTAGATGCTTATAAATGGCTCCTCCTGAAGAAGCAGCTTGCGCTGCGAAACTAGTAAAGGGTTTAGGGTTAGTGTTAGATTGGGTTAGGGTTAGGGGTTAGGGTTAAGGGTTAGGGTTAGGGGTTAGGGTTAAGGGTTAGGTTTTAGGGTTAAGGGTTAGGGGTTAGGGCTAAGGGTTAGGGTTAGGGTTAGGGGTTAGGGTTAAGGGTTAGGGTTAGGGTTAAGGGTTAGGGTTTCCCCTGGAAGAACAAGGTTAGGACTCAGGGATTGGAATAGGGACCACCCCCAAAGGTCAGCAGGTGTGTCCCCCAGAGGTCAAAGGTCAAGAGGTGTGGCTGACCCACCCCATCAAAGTGTTCCGCCTACGCCAACTAAGTCGGGGCGTCAGCAAGTCGGGGTAAGCGCTTTCATACTTTACCCCCGCATCACACTTTAAACCCCACTTCAACCTTGGGGATCATTTTTCATCTTATTCTTTGAAGCCGCACGTAGGGCTGGAACTATCAACTGTATTTCTATCAGCGTGGTTTCGTTCCACCATTTTTTATTCTATATGCTATTAAACTGTTTTTATACAAACTATATACACTTTTGTCTCTGTCCTTGAGGTACTGAGATAGTCCAAACTCTTTTCTCGCTTTGCAGGGACACACAAGTGGACTTTTCGACCAGAACGAATCCGTCGGACAATCCGACCGTGTGTGGGCTTCATCGGACCTGCAGCGGACTTTTTCTGTCGAAAATCAGACGGACTTTAGATTTGGAACATGTTTCAAATCTTTCCGACGGACTCGAGTCCGGTCGAAAAATCCGTTCGTCTGTATGCTAGTCCGACGGACAAAAAAAGGACGCAAGGGCCGCAATTGGCTACCGGCTATCAACTTCCCTATTCTAGTCCCTTTGTACGTCATCACGTCCAAACCAACGGACTTTCGAACGGACTGTAGGCCATTCGTGTGTAGGCAAGTCCGGTCGTTCGAAAGTCTGTCGAAAGTCCGTCGGACCTTTGATGCTGAAAAGTCCGCTCATGTGTACGCGGCATAAGAGTATGAGTATGGAGTATTGGCCATTGGTTTAGCATTTAGTAGGTCATTGGTGAGTTTTAGTAGAGCAGTTTCAGTGGAATGTTGTGGATGGAATAATATAACTGGGTATTGACATTTATGGGTAAAGGTGATCCAGGGAAAAACCGATGGCCTCTCGGGGGGATCAGGAAGGAATTTTTTCCCCTGTTGGAGGAAATTGGATCATACTTTATTTTCTTTATTGGCTTTATTGGCTTTATTGGGGGTTGTTTTTCCTTCCTCTGGGTCAGTTGTGGGTATTGGATTGTGTCTATGGAGGTTTTCTGTGTTGGTTTTCTTTTTTTTTCTCTGTTGGTTGAACTGGATGGACTTGTGTCTTTCTCCACCAGACCCCGATGTTGTATAATGAGAGAAGCGAGGATCTGCTCAGGATAAACATTTGGGTGGAAGATTATTATTTGATATGAAAACGAGACAAAGGCCGAGGAATGTTCATGGAGAATATTTATTTCCTTTTTTTCCCCCCCTTTTTTTATCGCTCATTTTTAGCTTCGTTATTTCTTCCCGGTGTAGCGATGCGCCGCGGAGCGCCGTCCGGCGGGGAACGGGTTAATACTCTTTGAAGTGGAGTGGATATTGGTTCAGCGGGTTCCTCACCAGCTTTCATTAGATCGGCGCGGTGCCATTGGTTTGTCCGTAGTAACAAAGCAGCGGGGATTTTTTTTTTATCTTGCATAGATCAAAGCTTCCATCTCATCTGTAGCCAGGCATAATAGAGCGTTATTAGGGACACTTGTTGATGGAAAACATCCCCCATGCTGTCCTTTATCATATTACTAATAATAATAAAATGGAGACTTTCTTGGTGCCGAAGTGAATGCTGTGAATTGCAGACTCTGACCTTAAGAGCTCACAATTAGTTTCTGCTCATTATTTGTCATTTGACACATTTCAGGCTATTATGTTTTCTTAACATGGATGGCGTGCGCTCCAATGAAAGGCGCTTTTCACATTTTTTTTAAAGTCAAACTCAAAGCAGATAAATGCACAACCTGAATCTGAGCTCCGGGGGTAAAAAATCCATCAGCCATGTGACGTCTTCCGGAATCTTCCTTCAGATCTGTGCAGTAATCCAGTGTGAGACTTCCTGTAATAAAGACCTCCCACCGCTGCCCTCTCTCCTTGTGCAGGGAGACTGGTCTGGTCTCCGCCCCCTCCTGTAGTGGGTGGAGCCTGCTTGGCCCCTCCCAGATCTCTGCTCTTTTTCCTTGTGCAGGGCAACTGGTCTTGTCTCTGTCCCCCCCTGTAGTGGGTGGAGCCTGCTGATCCCTTCCACAGCTCTGCTCTTTTTTCTAGTGCGAGTTGACTGGTCTTGTCTCTGCCCCCCACCTCCTCCCCCAAGGGGGGTGGAGCCTGCTGATCAGCTCCCACATCTCTCTTTCTTTGTGCAGGGTTGCTGATCTTGTATCCCCCCCTTTCTGTAGTTTTCTGTAGTGGGTGGAACCTGCTGGACCCCTCCCACAGCTCTGCTCTCCCTTCTTGTGCAATATGACTGCTGTGGTCTCCGCCCCCTCCAGCAGTTTTCGGCAGGTAGCCTGTAGTGGCTGGAGCCTGCTGGTCCCTCCCACAGTTCTGTTGTTGGTGGAGTCTTTGGGGCCCCTCCCACAGCTCTGCTCTCTCTCCTTGTGAACAGTGACTGGTCTTGTCTCCGCCCCGCCTGTAGTTGTCTCCGCCCCCTCCTGTCATAGCTGAGTAAGCACTTGGTGTAAGTACGAAACGCGTCAGCTATTCTTGTACCACCCCACAGTCGTGTTTTGTGTACCCAATGATCCTGTATTTTGAATAAAGAGACGGATTTATCCATTCTGGTGTGTGGCTGTACAGGTCTTCTTGTTCTCTTCTACTTGCATCAGCATTTAGCCAGCACCTGGGGCTCTTCTCTTCCTGGAGGTAATGAGACACAAGCACTCTGGTTTAAGCCCCTCTTTGAGCGGAGGATCCCACATCATCATTGAATTAAAGTGGTTGTAAAGCCTAAACATTTTTTACCTTAATGCATTCCTTGTATTCCTTGCATTAAGGTAAATAAACATTAAGGTGTCAGCCTCCCCCCCTCGCCCACCATTTTACTTACCTGAGCCCTCATTTGATCCAGCGCCGTGCACATCTGCAGCTCTTCTCCCCTCACTTCCGGGTCTCACTGGCTTTGCTGGGGCACCGGACGCCATTGGCTACCAGTGCTGTCAATCAAAGCCAGTGACGGGGGAGCAGGGGGCGGGGCCGAGTCCCTCTGTCTGTGTCAATGAATGCTGCAGCGGGACTCGGGTGGGAGCACGCACGAGTGCCCCCATGGGAAGTGGCTTGAACAGAGAGGAGAGGCCAGGAGCGCCAGCAGGGGACCCGAAAAGAGGAGGTTTGTGGCCGCTCTGTGCAATTACATTACAGAGCAGGTATGTATAGACATGTTTGTTTTTTAAGAAAAAAAAAAATGACCTTTACAATCACTTTAACATCCTTTGTATATACAGTATAGTATAGGCAAGGTCCTCTTTGTATTTATCTTCTACATGTTTCGCTGTATGGCTTCTTCAGGAAGTATGCATAAAAGGTACCAGATAGAGACCATCCATTCCAATTCAAGGTCCCGGGAAAGCATCACTGAGATGGAACAAGCCCCACCTTGAGCCAGTGGAGAAGGTGGAATAGCTCGTGGACCACCACAGAGGTATGCCAGCCAAAATTTAAAAAAAAAATAGAGAGTTTACCAATCCAGTGGGAGAAACCAAACAATAGCAGAACAGAACCAGTATCGGCAAAGGCTGTCTGTTTACACGGCATTGGCTCCTCGAACCACGGCCTCGGCAATGGTCTACAAGCTATTCCACATTCTCTGCTGGTTCATGGTGGGGCTTATTCCATCTCAGTGATGCTTCCTCGGGTCTTTGATTTGGAAAGGATAATCTCTAGTATCTCTGGTAACCTGTATGCGTACTTCCTGAAGAAGCCATACGGGCGAAACATGTGGAAGAGAAATACATAGAGGGCCTTGCCTATACCACACTGTATGTACAAAGGATGATAATTCAATACCAGCCTTTTTGAAATGTTCTATGGATTTATAACCTATTTTTAATAAATATTTGGATTTTAACCATTTTTTTCTGGTTAACTGATATGGCACCTTCAAAATCCCATTCCTAACCTATATTCATTTTGTATCAGAACCCAGCAATGTGGTGATAAAAAAAATATATTTCCATCACCCACCCATATACAAGTCTCTACTTATCAATAATGGTGGATCTCCCCAAACCCGCACAATGGTAATTCCTAGATACCCTCCAGTGAAAATAACATCAAATGAGATACCCACAACATATATAAAAATGAAATACAATATTAAAAAAAAAACTTTAGGATAAAAAAAAAAAAAAAAAAATATATATATATATATATATATATATATGAGCCGCTTATGCTGTACACCCCGAAGCGTTTGTATAATGGAAAAATTCCCTCATGGGGTTTTTTTAGCAGCCAAAAAATTCAGAGGTTTATTAATTAAAATTTCTTTATTTATCAAAAGGCAATTTAACAATTACATAGGAGTTGTAAAAATCTGAGCTCTGGTATTTACATGAAAATAGCAAAACCATCAATCATAACGGAACTGCATATTGTATGAAATCCTAATGAAATTTGCGTTTTACGCCAAAAGTTGTCTTCCACATAAAACCCCTACGCGTTTTGACCCTTCTAATTGTGGTCTTCTTCAAGGGGGGGATATTTTATTCTATGCAGAGAAAAATAAATTTCATTTAATAATCATTTTATATTTGACCATTATATCTAACCACACACAGTAATGTCTATTTACCAACCATGATGATGGTAGAGAGAAAAAAAAACATGTCCTGTATCCAGAGTTTTCTTTAAAAGCTAGTTTCTGCAATCCCGAGACCATTCATGTGTCGTCTCCACTCCACTCGGCATAGACCCTGCCCTCCAGGAACTTATAAGAGACCATTTGTGTAGACCCCCCAATGGAGATGAGGAGGGGAGCAAGCACCTGTAGTATATCATAATCTTACTATTTTTGCATTGAATTAAAAAAAAGAGGAAATGTTGCAAAAGTGGACAGACACTAATCAGATATTTGAATTATGAATTATTATTATTCATTATGAGAAGTTTAATTGTATATTCATGTCGCTTAGTAACAAAGGAAACCCTCATGGGTGCCATTATATATATTTATATAAAAGTCTTAGAGAATAGGTGCAGGAACTGCACCCTTCTGATTTACTTCTTATCTCCGCCCCCTACCCACCTCTGAGCACCATTCCTTGGATTCATCCCCCACCCACCTCTCAGTACTGCCCCTTTTAGAGAGTACAAAGCCAAGTATAATTGCTAAGTAATTTGTATGAAATTTGTTAATTGTAGCAAGAAATGTAGTAAAATAGATTCCCCAGAGCCAGCAGCAATAGACCCCCCAGCAACAATAGATTCACTCAGAAACAATAGACCCCCCCCCCCGAGCAAAAATGGACCCCCACAACAAAATACCACCCTGCAGCAACAACAGATCTCCCAGCAGCCAGCAACAATAGACCCACTCCATCAATAGTAGATCTCTTCCAGCAATAACTGACCCACCAGCAGCAATAGAGCCACCAGCAACAATAGATTCACTCAGAAACAATAGACCCCCCCCCTAGCAACAATGGACCCCCACAACAAAATACCACCCTGCAGCAACAACAGATCTCCCAGCAGCCAGCAACAATAGACTATCCAGCAGCCAGCAACAATAGACCCACTCCATCAATAGTAGATCTCTTCCAGCAATAACTGACCCACCAGCAACAATAGACCGCCACTCAAAAATAGATCCGCTCCAGCAATAATAGACCCTCCAGCCCACCCCAGCACCCCTTGCCATTACATACATTCAGTGCTGGAGGTGCCGGAACTGCGTCCCCCCCCCCCCCCGCGTTCCCGCTGAAAAAATGCCCTGATAAAAGTAATAATAAATATCATCAAAAATGATTATATTACATGTGAGTGTGGTGGTAAAAAAAACCCAATGATGTGAGATTTATTATTTGTGATCGCATGATTACAAAGTAACAAAAGTGAATGACATGGGTTCGTTTGTGAAGTGTATAATATAGTGTACTATATTGTGAAGGTGAGACGGTGGAATGAGGTGAATTGATGGCAATGCTCAGACCATGTGAGCATGAAAAAGTGTGCAAAAAAACTACTAATTACTAAACGCAGTGAAAAAACTCCAGCAATACCTTAGGTAGGTAGTGTGAAAGTTTGTTGTGCCACGCAGTTAAGATATAAAATTGTGGTGCAGATGACGGAATGTAAATGAACTTCCAGACGTCCGTATCTATATTAAAGTGAATCAAAGTAAAGTATCCATGTTAATCATTTCAAAAGATTTTGAGGTTCAGAGATGGATTTGCATTCCCCATCCCAAACACTTACTTGATAGCAAAGTTGTCCAATATGTCTGTGTGTCAGCAGCTCACTTAGGATCACTCCAGGATCCACAGGAACTCGTATCATTTGGTTTAAATTAGGTACAGATACTTGTCCTCCAAAAACCTCCCTCTCCGCACATAGGTGTGTCCCGATCACCATCATGGCGGTCTCCTAGTGGTCTCCTCTGCGTTCCTGAAGGCCTTGCCCCGGCCACTGCCGTCATCTCCATAACAAACATGTGGCGCCGTGATTTCACACACATGCGCGCGGTGTCATAAGGCATCCAGCAATGATCGCGGAACATCGCCGGCACGGTACTGCTCCCTCTTGTGGCGCAGTCACATCAGGATACGCATACCAGCAGAGAGATCCGCCTCCCTATAAGAGCTTTGAGGCCCAGAAATACACGCATTCCTGTTGCCCATGGGAATCTGGCATTAGCGCATAGAAGTGCGCATGCGCGAACTGGCACGCAAGCAGAAGCCGTCGCGCACCCGTGTGCGCGTTGATGCTCGCGCGCACATGTGAGTGATGCTGACACCGAGTGAGCCTATTTAGGCACAGCCAGTACCTAACCCCGGTGCTGCTTCATCTTCAGCTTCTGTGCATCCTGTTTCCTGTAAACCTGTATCTTGATTCCTGTTACTTACCCGTCTTGTCTTGACCATCCCTTGATCTCCACCAGCACTGAACCCGGCTTGTCCTGTGACCATCCTCCTGTCTTCTCCTTGGCTCCTGTTTGCTGATCCGGCTTTTGACCCTGGCTTGCCTCCTGACTACGATCCTGCCTGCATCCGATTGTCCTAGCCGTGTATGACCCAGCCTGCCTGACCTTGCTTCTTCGTTGCTGCCATCCGCACCAGCTGCCTGCCTGTCGGTCTTCCTGCTGAAGACTGCCTCTGTCTTCACCAGCCTTACCAGGACTGCCGTCCAGCTACCAGTTATTGGCACTCGTGCGACTCTGTACCTTGGCGCCTTCTGTTCCCACTATCAGAGGTTCCAAGTCAGAGGTGTAAAGGAGGCCTTGCTCGTCCATTCAGACTCTTCTACCAGGTACGTAATAAGAACACACTAGTGCTTCTCCCTTACCACTTAATATTCTATGATTCAAACATATTTTTACATTCATTTTGTTTGTCTTAAGGTATGCCCAAGTTAAAAAACGTTAAATGAAAATTGCATATTTGAACAATGGTGGAAACCTCCAACTTTGAGGCACACATTATAAAATCGATAACATGTAAAATAAGTCCAATCATTTTTTTTAGATATTATGATGAGGAGGTGTCATACACCTGGTGGAGGAACCTGACATGGAAAGGAAGGCCTTTCTTGCAGCTCCAGCTCAAGGACCCCGGGTAGGGTTACGGGGGGGGGGGGGTGTGATGGCGTGAGCACGGAGGGGTAAGAGTGCCTGAAGTTTGTCCAGCAGTCTGGTGGATGGTGCTTCTCCAGAGGTGGGACACAGCAAGTAGCAGCTGGGCTTTGGCAGGGCTGACAGATGGTCGGGAGTGAAGGATGGAACACTGACCGGTAGCAGGTACAGTAGGTATTAGCGGACACTGGACTGGAAGGCAGCAGACTGGCAGTTGCTTGGCTGGGGGATGGCAGGTAGTGGGTGTCGGGTAGCTGGTGAAGACCAGGCAAGTACCAGTCGGCAGGCATTTGGCTGGCAGGAAAAGGCAGGTTGCACAGTCAGGCACACCATGGTAGCAGACAGTCGGATCAGGCAGAAGTATAGTCAGAGTAAAGGTCAAGATCAGCAATGGTGAGGCAAATCAGGTTTAAAAGAGAAGTATAAGCATTTGTTATTATTGTAGAATCGTACTTACCTAGGTGGATGCAGCATCTGTCCCCCGGCGGCTCTAAAACTGAGAACTGAGCGAGGAAACACCGCCGATCGCTCGGTTCTCTAAGCTTCCTGAGCAGAGAGCTGGTGACTGTCATTCACCAGCTCTCTGCTCTGCCCCAGTGAGGACGGGGCTGTGGAGGGGGTGGGAGCGGCTAGCTCAGGCTCTCAGCGGCTCACTGAGAGGCTGGGGCGGTCCAGGCATGCGGGCAGATCTCGACCATATGGTTGCGATCTTTCTTAAACCTGAACCAGCTCTGTGACATCAGCTGACAGTGGGCTTCAGCCTACTGTCGGCTGAAAAGAGAGCAGAATGAACTCCACTCCTGTGATCCACAGGAAAAGTACAGCCAAACAAGCTTTCTGTCACGAGAGCCACGTACCTGATGTGAGACCGAAGTAATGGGGAGGCCTCCCTTGCACCTCGGGTCATTGAAGCCTCTGGAGATGGAGACAGAGACTTGGTGGACACCGAGTGGCACGGGTGCCAAGGGTACGGTGCAAGCCTTAGTCCGAGATCCGAGCTGAGGTCAAGTACAGTTGGGCAACTAAGCAAAAAAGGGTTAATCCAAGGAAGAATGGTCGAGATCCAAGCCTGGGTCGGTTCCAATCTGGCAGCTCCGCAAGGATAGAGAGGGTAAAAAAGGGGGAGGGGTATGCCTATATATCAAGAATAATGTAATGTAAAGTGAATGTGAGAGATGACATCACTGAGGGAGCTGGAGAGGAGGTGGAATGCTTATGGGTAGAGTTCCAAAGGGATGAAGCTAAGGGGAAAATAATACTGGGAGGAAGTGGAGACGGATCTCCTATCACAAATTGGATTAGCAGCAAGGATGGGAAGTGTTATCATAATGGGGGATTTTAATTATCCAGACATAGACTGGGCGGAGGGAACTGCGCATTCATTTAAGGCTCGCCAGTTCCTTAATGACTTGCAGGACAATTTTATGGGTCAGATGGTAGACGCACCAACTAGAAATAAAACATTACTGGATCTACTGATTACCAACAATACAGACCTGATCACGGATGTGGAAATATGGGGCAATTTAGGTAACAGCAATCACAGGTCAATTAGTTTCAGTATAAATCACACAAATAGGAAACATAAAGGGAATACAAAGACACCGAATTTCAAAAGAGCCAACTTCCCTAAACTACAAACCTTGCTAAAATGCATAAATTGGGATAAAATATTATGAACAAAGAACACGGAGGAGAGATGGGTTTGCTTTAAGAGCTTATTAAATAAGGGCATTAGCCAATGTATCCCATTGGGTAATAAATGTAAAAGAGCGAACAAAAATCCTGGATGGCTTAACTCCAATGTAAAAATGCATATAAAAGCAAAGGAGAAGGCCTTCAAAAAATGCAAGGTTGAGGGATCATCGTCAGCATTCAGACTTTATAGAGAATGCAACAAGAAATGTAAGGGTGCAATTAGAACGGCTAAGATAGAACATGAAAGACACATAGCGGAGGAGAGCAAAAAAAATCCCAAGAAATTCTTTAAGTATGTAAACAGTAAAAAAGGGAGGACAGACCATATTGGCCCCATAAAGAATGAGGAAGGACATCTGGTTACAAAGGATGGGGAGATGGCGAAGGTATTGAATTTATTCTTCTCCTCAGTCTTCACGAGTGAATCGGGGGGCTTCAGTAACCAAAACTGCAGTGTTTATCCTCATGACACAACACAGGAAGCACCTCCATGGTTAACAGAGGACGGAATTAAAATTAGACTTGATAAACTTAACATTAATAAATCACCGGGACCAGATGGCTTGCATCCGAGGGTACTTAGGGAACTCAGTCAGGTGATTGCCAGACCGTTGTTCCTAATTTTTACAGACAGTCTATTGACTGGAATGGTACCAGCTGATTGGAGAAAAGCCATTGTAGCACCAATATTTAAAAAGGGACCAAAAAACATCCCTGGGAATTACAGACCAGTTAGTCTAACATCAATAGTATGTAAACTCTTGGAGAGGATGATAAGGGACTATATACAAGATTTTAGTAATAAGAACGATATTATTAGCAGTAATCAGCATGGATTCATGAAGAATCGTTCTTTTTTTTTTTTTTTTTTTTTCTTTTTTTGTCACTTCAGTCGACCGTTTTGAGAGGCTTAAATCAACTTTGCAGTTCATTTCTCTTCAATCCCTCTCTCATTGTCTCATCATCGTGACACTTTGCCATATCAAAATAATTAAAACAAAAGGCCAGTATATCTATTGAAATGACACATCCCCAGTAGGGGTTGAACGGGGCCATTTATCAGAATTACATTCCTCTCTTTTAATATTCCCTTACCACCCCCCCCTCCCTACCCTCCACCCTCCCTTTCCCCATCTCTCCAAGGTCTAAATTTTTCCAACTCTCCTTCTCTAGTCTAATGCCCCGTACACACGGTCGGACATTGATCGGACATTCCAACAACAAAATCCTAGGATGTTGGCTCAAACTTGTCTTGCATACACACGGTCACACAAAGTTGTCGGAAAATCCGATCATTCTGAACGCGGTGACGTAAAACACGTACGTCGGGACTATAAACGGGGAAGTGGCCAATAGCTTTCATCTCTTTATTTATTCTGAGCATGCGTGGCACTTTGTCCATCGGATTTGTGTACACACGATCGGAATTTCCGACAACGGATTTTGTTGTCGGAAAATGTTATAGCCTGCTCTCAAACTTTGTGTGTTGGAAAATCCAATGGAAAATGTGTGATGGAGCCAATTTCCGACAAGGTCCTATCACACATAGCATAGCACCACGTTTTTTTAAAATTTTTTCCAGCGCTCCCACTCCTCTAAGTTCACATTTCTTGTTTCTTCTATCAAGCTTGCCCTAGACTCCATACTGTATGTTTCCTGTACAGCATCTATCCACTCCCATGTCTCTGGGCTCTCCCTCCTCTGCCAGCTCTTCGGTATTATTCTCTTTGCTGCGTTTAGGAGGTGGGGGACCAGTGACCGCTTATATTTATTTAAGTCTCATTCTCCCCCATGGAACAAAACCTCCCATGGATCTTCTACCACTTCTACTTCTGTTATTTTCTTAATTAGAGCGAGGATCTTCCTCCAGAAACTTTTTATTTTGGGGCATTTCCACCATAGGTGTCCCATTGTTCCTACCTCTTGGCAGCCCCGCCAACAATATGCCGACCCATTTTGATATTTACTTGTTATCTCTGAGGTTAAATAACTTCTACTTATACATTTATAATTAATTTCTGCCGTTCGTATGTCTATTGCTGAGTTGCAAATCATTTTCAAAATTCTCCTAATTGTGTTTTCATCTTTCTTTGTGCCCAGTTCCCTCTCCCATTTACCTATAAATGGGGGTATCTCCAGTTGTTCCGTCCTCATCAAGATTTTATATATTTTGGAAACTCTATTTCTCTGGTCTTCCATGTCACACAGCCTCTCAAAGTCTGTCAATTCATCCCCTGACCTGATAGGATGTGGTAGTTTGCTCACAAAATGGCTCAACTGGAGGTACCGCCACTCATCCATCCCCCGTGCCTCCCTCCCAAATCTGAGTTGTTGAAGTGTCATAATTTTACCTTCCTTGATAATTTGTCTTAATTGTGTCTTTCCCCATAGTGCTTCTTTTCCTCCTATACTTTATTTTCCCGGTGCAAAAAAATTATTATCCTTTAGTGCCAATAGCGGTGAATTATATTTCCCATTAACTTTCTTGTATACCCCATCCCAAATTTTGAATACATTACGTGTTATTACATGTGTGTTATTGTCTAAAATTCTAGAGTGTGGAGGATTCCAAATAAGAATCCCCAATGGTGCTTTGCTGAGGTTTTCCTCTATTTTTACCCACCTTTTTTCATTTTCTCTCTTTGCCCATTCAACCGTTCTTGACAGATCTACGGCCTTATAATAATTCTGAACATCCGGCACGGCCAAACCGCCATTTGTTTTCCTTTGTTTTAAGATCCTGAAGGAGACCCTCGGCTTTTTATTTTTCCATATACAGCTCATTATTATTTTTTTAACTTTCTTAGATAATATAGGGGGAGGGGTAGCGGCATTGTCTGGAATTGGTATGTGATTTTAGGGAGTAGGACCATTTTGATGACATTAATGCGGCCTATCCATGAGAGTGCCTTACGGGCAAAACTTTTACAGTCAGATCTGACTACATCTAGGAGGGGTAGATAGTTTATTGTAAATATCTTCTCGATTGAGTTAGCTAGTTTAATTCCTAGGTACCTTAGTTCCTTGGTCCATCTAAAGCTATACTCTTTTTTGAAAATCTCTATTTCTGTCTTGTTTAAATTTATATTTAATATTTCCGATTTTACCAAGTTTATTTGGAAGTTAGATACCTCTCCGTATTTCCTCAGGGCTTTTACTAACTTAGGCATAGAGGTCACCGGGTCCGATATATAAAACAACACATCGTCAGCAAATGCTGCGATTTTATGTTCATCTTCACCAACCCTAATGCCTCTTATATCTGGGTCTCTACGTATTGTTGCCAGGAGAGGTTCCATGGTAAGGACAAAGAGCAACGGGGACAGGGGGCACCCCTGTCTCATGCCATTTTCCATCTCAAATGACTGAGACATTACACCATTCACTCCTACTGTCACGGTAGGATGATGGTACAGAGTTTTAATCCTCTGGATCATTTTGAGTCCGAGTCCCATAGTCTCCAAGGTCTGCATCATGAACCCCCAGTCTACTCTGTCAAAAGCCTTTTCGGCATCGATTGACAGTAGTAGTCCTGGGGGTCCGCTCTCCCTCATTTTTTGCAGCAGGAGTAATGTCCTGACCCCATTATCCCTCCCCTCTCTTTTAGGGACAAACTCCACCTGGTCTGGGTTAACCAGGGCGTTCATTGACCCCTTTAATCTCTCTGCCAATACCTTTGCGTATAGTTTTGTGTCGATGTTCAGAAGGGAGATGGGACGGTAACTTGAGCATAGTGTTTTCTCTTTGCCCTCTTTCAGTATAATCGAATGGAAGCTTTTAATGCTTCCCTACTCATCTCGTAACCATCTCCCAACCCATTGATGTAGTGACACATCCTAGGGACCAGTATTTCTTTAAATGTTTTATAATAAGTTAGTGTAAACCCATCCGGGCCGGGGCTTTTCCCAGGGGTCATTCCTGCTATTGCTTTTCTAATTTCTTCTTCAGAGATTGGTGTTTCCATAAGATCTCTTTCCACATCTGTAATCTTGGGGAGCATCGCCTTTTTTAGATAGTTGTTATTTCTCTCTCTCTTATTATTTAAGTGGGTGCCCTGTTTAGAGACTGAGTATAACTCCTGGTTAGGGATGAGCTTCGAGTTCGAGTCGAACTCATGTTCGACTCGAACATTGGCTGTTCGCAAGTTCACCGAACAGCGAACAATTTGGGGTGTTCGCGGCAAATTCGAATGCCGCGGAACACCCTTTAAAAGTCTATGGGAGAAATCAAAAGTGCTAATTTTAAAGGCTAATATGCAAGTTATTGTCATAAAAAGTGTTTGGGGACCTGGGTCCTGCCCCAGGGGACATGGATCAATGCAAAAAAAAGTTTTAAAAACGGCCGTTTTTTCAGGAGCAGTGATTTTAATAATACTTAAAGTCAATCAATAAAAGTGTAATATCCCTTTAAATTTCGTACCTGGGGGGTGTCTATAGTGTGCCTGTAAAGGGGCGCATGTTTCCTGTGTTTAGAACAGTCTGACAGCAAAATGACATTTTGAAGGAAAAAACTCATTTAAAACTACCCGCGGCTATTGCATTGCCGACAATACACATAGAAGTTCATTGATAAAAACGGCATGGGAATTCCCCAAAGGGGAACCCCGAACCAAAATTAAAAAAAAAAAATGACGTGGGGGTCCCCCTAAATTCCATACCAGGCCCTTCAGGTCTGGTATGGATATTAAGGGGAACCCCGGCCAAAATTTAAAAAAAAAAATGACGTGGGGTTCCCCCTAAATTCCATACCAGACCCTTATCCGAGCACGCAACCTGGCAGGCCGCAGGAAAAGAGGGGGGGACAAGAGTGCGGCCCCCCCTCCCTCCTGAACCGTACCAGGCCACATGCCCTCAACATTGGGAGGGTGCTTTGGGGTAGCCCCCCAAAACACCTTGTCCCCATGTTGATGAGGACAAGGGCCTCATCCCCACAACCCTGGCCGGTGGTTGTGGGGGTCTGCGGGCGGGGGGCTTATCGGAATCTGGAAGCCCCCTTTAACAAGGTGACCCCCAGATCCCGGCCCCCCCCCTGTGTGAAATGGTAAGGGGGTACATAAGTACCCCTACCATTTCACGAAAAAAGTGTCAAAAATGTTAAAAATGACAAGAGACAGTTTTTGACAATTCCTTTATTTAAATGCTTCTTCTTTCTTCTATCTTCCTTCATCTTCTGGTTCTTCTGGCTCTTCTGGTTCTTCTGGTTCTTCCTCCGGCGTTCTCGTCCAGCATCTCCTCCGCGGCGTCTTCTGTCTTCTTCTCCTCGGGCCGCTCCGCACCCATGGCATGGGGGGGAGGCTCCCGCTCTTCTCTTCTTCTCTTCTTCTTTTCTTCTTTTCTTCTTTTCTTCTCTTCTTCTCTTCTTCTTCATTTTCTTCTCCGGGCCGCTCCGCAATCCATGCTGGCATGGAGGGAGGCTCCCGCTGTGTGACGGCGCTCCTCGTCTGACAGTTCTTAAATAACGGGGGGGCGGGGCCACACGGTGACCCCGCCCCCCTCTGACGCACGGTGACTTGACGGGACTTCCCTGTGGCATTCCCCGTGACGTCACAGGGAAGTCCCGTCAAGTCACCGTGCGTCAGAGGGGGGCGGGGTCACCGGGTGGCCCCGCCCCCCCGTTATTTAAGAACTGTCAGACGAGGAGCGCCGTCACACAGCGGGAGCCTCCCTCCATGCCAGCATGGATTGCGGAGCGGCCCGGAGAAGAAAATGAAGAAGAAGAGAAGAAGAGAAGAAAAGAAGAAAAGAAGAAAAGAAGAAGAGAAGAAGAGAAGAGCGGGAGCCTCCCCCCCATGCCATGGGTGCGGAGCGGCCCGAGGAGAAGAAGATAGAAGACGCCGCGGAGGAGATGCTGGACGAGAACGCCGTAGGAAGAACCAGAAGAACCAGAAGAGCCAGAAGAACCAGAAGATGAAGGAAGATAGAAGAAAGAAGAAGCATTTAAATAAAGGAATTATCAAAAACTGTCTCTTGTCATTTTTAACATTTTTGACACTTTTTTCGTGAAATGGTAGGTACCCCTTACCATTTCACACAGGGGGGGGGCCGGGATCTGGGGGTCACCTTGTTAAAGGGGGCTTCCAGATTCCGATAAGCCCCCCGCCCGCAGACCCCCACAACCACCGGCCAGGGTTGTGGGGATGAGGCCCTTGTCCTCATCAACATGGGGACAAGGTGTTTTGGGGGGCTACCCCAAAGCACCCTCCCAATGTTGAGGGCATGTGGCCTGGTAAGGTTCAGGAGGGAGGGGGGGCCGCACTCTCGTCCCCCCCTCTTTTCCTGCGGCCTGCCAGGTTGCGTGCTCGGATAAGGGTCTGGTATGGATTTTTGGGGGGACCCCACGCCGTTTTTTTTTTTTTTTTTTGGCGCGGGGTTCCCCTTAAAATCCATACCAGACCTGAAGGGTCTGGTATGGAATTTAGGGGGAACCCCACGTCATTTTTTTTTTTAAATTTTGGCCGGGGTTCCCCTTAATATCCATACCAGACCTGAAGGGCCTGGTATGGAATTTAGGGGGACCCCCACGTCATTTTTTTTTTTAAATTTTGGTTCGGGGTTCCCCTTTGGGGAATTCCCATGCCGTTTTTATCAATGAACTTCTATGTGTATTGTCGGCAATGCAATAGCCGCGGGTAGTTTTAAATGAGTTTTTTCCTTCAAAATGTCATTTTGCTGTCAGACTGTTCTAAACACAGGAAACATGCGCCCCTTTACAGGCACACTATAGACACCCCCCAGCTACGAAATTTAAAGGGATATTACACTTTTATTGTTTGACTTTAAGCATTATTAAAATCACTGCTCCTGAAAAAAACGGCCGTTTTTAAAACTTTTTTTTGCATTGATCCATGTCCCCTGGGGCAGGACCCAGGTCCCCAAACACTTTTTATGACAATAACTTGCATATAAGCCTTGAAAATTAGCACTTTTGATTATTCATGTTCGTGTCCCATAGACTTTAACGGTGTTCGCATGTTCGAACGAACTTTTTTCCTGTTCGCATGTTCTGGTGCGAACCGAACAGGGGGGTGTTCGGCTCATCCCTACTCCTGGTAATAATTGTTAAAAACGTCCGCAACCTTTCTAGAAGAATACTCTATATGGCCCTCTTTGGTCTGAATTTTCTCTATAAAGTTCCTAGCTTTACTTTTTTGTACCATTTTCACTAGATGTTTAATTGGTTTATTGCCCCATCGGTATCTTTCCCCTATTATCTTACTATGTGTTGCTCTAACTTCTTGCTCCATTGACGTTTTCAACTCTGCCCTTTTAATTACCATATGTTGATATGTCTCTTGAAGTTGACATGGTTGTTTTTTATGTTTCTGTTCTAATCTGGCTAACTCCATCGTTAATTTTTGAATTTTCTCACGTCTCTCTTTTTTCTTCCTTGCCCCCATCTCAATTAGGACCCCTCTTATATAGGCTTTGTGGGCCTCCCAAAGGGTAGACCCTGATACATCTCCAGTGTCATTTACAGCAAAGTAGCCCTCCAGTTCCTTGCAAATTCTGTTGAAAAAGCATTTGACACAGTTCCCCATAAACGTTTACTGTACAAAATAAGGTGCATTGGCATGGACCATAGGGTGAGTACATGGATTGAAAACTGGCTACAAGGGCGAGTTCAGAGGGTGGTGATAAATGGGGAGTACTCAGAATGGTCAGGGGTGGGTAGTGGGGTCCCCCAGGGTTCTGTGCTGGGACCAATCCTATTTAATTTGTTCATAAACGACCTGGAGGATGGGATAAACAGTTCAATCTCTGTATTTGCAGACGATACTAAGCTAAGCAGGGCAATAACTTCTCCGCAGGATGTGGAAATCTTGCAAAAAGACCTGAACAAATGAATGGGGGAGGGGCGACTACATGGCAAATGAGGTTCAATGTAGAAAAATGTAAAATAATGCATTTGGGTGGCAAAAATATGAATGCAATCTATAGACTGGGGGGAGAACCTCTGGGGGGATCTAGGATGGAAAAGGACCTGGGGGTCCTAGTAGATGATAGGCTCAGCAATGACATGCAATGCCAAGCTGCTGCTAATAAAGCAAACAGAATATTGGCATTAAAAAGGGGATCAACTCCAGAGATAAAACGATAATTCTCCCGCTCTACAAGACTCTGGTCCGGCCGCACCTGGAGTATGCTGTCCAGTTCTGGGCACCAGTCCTCAGGAAGGATGTACTGGAAATGGAGCGAGTACAAAGAAGGGCAACAAAGCTAATAAAGGGTCTGGAGGATCTTAGTTATGAGGAAAGGTTGTGAGCTCTGAACTTATTCTCTCTGGAGAAGAGACGCTTGAGAGGGGATATGATTTCAATTTACAAATACTGTACTGGTGACCCCACAATATATAAATACCGGACTGGTGACCCCACAATATATAAATACCGGACTGGTGACCCCACAATATATAAATACCGGACTGGTGACCCCACAATATACAAATACCGGACTGGTGACCCCACAATTTACAAATACCGGACTGGTGACCCCACAATATATAAATACCGGACTGGTGACCCCACAATATACAAATACCGGACTGGTGACCCCACAATATATAAATACCGGACTGGTGACCCCACAATATATAAATACCGGACTGGTGACCCCACAATATATAAATACCGGACTGGTGACCCCACAATATACAAATACCGGACTGGTGACCCCACAATATACAAATACCGGACTGGTGACCCCACAATATACAAATACCGGACTGGTGACCCCACAATATACAAATACCGGACTGGTGACCCCACAATATACAAATACAGGACTGGTGACCCCACAATTTACAAATACAGGACTGGTGACCCCACAATATACAAATACCGGACTGGTGACCCCACAATATACAAATACCGGACTGGTGACCCCAAAATATATAAATACCGGACTGGTGACCCCACAATATACAAATACCGGACTGGTGACCCCACAATATACAAATACCGGACTGGTGACCCCACAATATACAAATACCGGACTGGTGACCCCACAATAGGGAGAAAACTTTTCCGCGGAAGGGAGTTTAACAAGACTCGTGGCCACTCATTACAATTAGAAGAAAAGAGGTTTAACCTTAAACTATGTAGAGGGTTCTTTACTGTAAGAGCGGCAAGGATGTGGAATTCCCTTCCACAGGCGGTGGTCTCAGCGGGGAGCATTGATAGCTTCAAGAAACTATTAGATAATCACCTGAATGACCACAACATACAGAGATATATAATGTAATACTGACACATAATCACACACATAGGTTGGACTTGATGGACTTGTGTCTTTTTTCAACCTCACCTACTATGTAACTGAGTACAAAAGGGGCAAAGAAGTAGAATGGTCAAGGTACAAATCTGAGGTCAATGGCAAGCAGCAATCAAGAGTAGTTAAAAAGGTTTCCAGGTCACAACAAGTTCAGACAGATCACACACTAGTACAGGAACAAGGGAGACTTAAGATAATCCAGCAATTTGGCCGTGTCTGGGCTGGGCTTATATAGGGAAGTTTGAGGTCATTTCCTGTGCACCTCCTGGGCATTTTCCCGCCTTTTTACATCAAGTCTTCTGCGCAGGTGCGGGTTAGCGCACTAAGGCGTCTTTGGCGCATGCTCAGTTGGCACGGATTTCCTCTTGCGGCAACTCGCCATTGGTGCATGCGTAGTAAGCCCTGGACTCTTACACTTTCCCTGTACTTCTCCTTTAAGAAGGAGGCAGAGGCAGATTCCAGAGGGAAGCCGGGGTCAGGGCAGGTGGTGTTCAGGCATAGTCAAAGGCAAGTCGGGTCAGCAGCAATGGGTCAAGTACAGAAATGGGTAGCAGGAAATGCTGGAGATCAGACAGCAATGAGCCAATGCAGCAGTTCAGTTTAAATAGTCCATTTGGTCCCAGTGTTAGTGACGGGTGAGCGCGCCTGGGAACGCACGTGCACGCACATATGCACACCTATTATTTAAAGCGATATGCTCCTTTTTTTTGTATGTTTGTGCACACCTCTTACCGCTGGCCTGCAATGCACATCTGTATGTGCCCATCTTTACTATGCTTCACTATGCTTAGCTTTTCATGTCACCGCTCTCTAACAAAGGAAGCGGATATTGGTGGAAAGGAGGGTTTGGTGACAGGTTCTCTTTTTGTTCTAGGCTTCAGAAATAATTGGAGTCCAGTAGAGATGACTTTGAAAGGGTTAAGGCCCCCTCGATCAGCACACAAGGCCGTATTGATTGTGATGGAGAAGGTCTCAGTGTAATCCATATTGCCCTTTTTCCTCGCAGTCTTCGCAGTTCATTGTGTAAATGTAACCTTTTAGTTCCGTGTTTATTTGCCATCCATTTGGTTTTTATGTTGCCATAAACATGCCTTGGGGCTCGGCTTTCAATCGAAATAAATTCCCTGAATAGTCCGCGTGCCGCTCATCTGTTTAAAGAAGAAATAAAAGAAATGCGTTTGTATATTTTTTGAACACAGACACGCGGTGGACGCCGCGGCCGTCCATCATTTATCACCGGCGTAACGGCGCTGCTTAATGCGTTCATTTCACCGATGCGCGCCGACTTCCTCCGCGTTCCTTGCAGTTCTCCGGAATACAATGTGCCATTTCGGCTGCATTACCAATGTAAAAGCCCATCCATGAAAATAATATTAAGATCGTAAATTACTCAGCTTTTCAACAGGAGCTGCAAATGTGCCGCCATTTTCAGGCTCCATAGAACTGCACAGATATAAATTTCTTCATCTGGAAAACAATATGTAGACAAATATCCTGGATGGGATGTAATCATGTGAAATATTCTAAACGAGCGTCTATAACACACATCTATACGCAGCGCATTCCTCTTCTTTATAAGAAGTATAGGAACAATAAAGTCACCTTGTCATGTGAAAAAAAAGTCGTCCCCGACAAAGAAGAGGGTAATTACCCGCCCTGCTGAAGAGAAATCTTCTTGAAGGTCCTTGTTATTTACCCCATCCTCAGAATCATCTACCTAGATCCCTGGTGCCCAACACTCGGCCCATGGGCCACATGTGGCCCTCCTGTACTCTGTATGTGGCCTGCATGTGGGCATCATATAGAAAGCTGAGTGGCAGAATAGAGACTGCACAGTACAAGTCCCAGCCTGGGGGGTGAGGGAGCAGTGCAGGAGTATCTGATGGGTGAGGGATCAACAATGGGAGGGGGGATGGAGAGTTTAACTTTCACTGCCATTGACCACCAATACAGGGTGGAGGGGGTAAAATTTCCCTGCCAGTAACCACTAAAGTGAGGGGGGGTTAATAGCACTGACAGTAGTATTGAGAGTTATTATTGCATTCATTGACACCAGTGATGGGGGTTATTATTGAGCCCACTGACACCAATGCTGGGGGTTATTATTGCATCCACTAGTACCAATGTTGGGGGTTAATATGTCGCCCACTGACACCAATGATGGGAGTTATTATTGCATCCACTGGCACCAATGCTGGGGGTTATTATTGCATCCACTGACACCAATGATGGGGGTTATTATTGCATCCACTGACACCAATGATGGGGGTTATTATTGCATCCACTAGTACCAATGTTGGGGGTTATTATTGCATCCACTGACACCAATGTTGGAGGTTATTACTGTGTCTATTTACATCAGTTCTGGGGCTTATTATTGCATTTATTGACACCAATGCTGGGGGTTATTGTACTCCAACTTCTTCAGTATGCATTGCAATACACTGCAACAAAAGCAGCTGCATCAAAATTTTGGGGGAACTGAGATGTGAAAATGCACTGCTATTGTGCTGCCCTCTGGAGATGTTGGGGGCCACACTTGAGGCCCTCTATGATTTTCCACTTCACCACCACTGCTCTAGACATTGGGATCAGAACCTTTCATCCAGCACTAAGCGAACCCATGTATTTTGGAGAAGAGGGTGAGGGTGAGCATTGAACCCATGTATTTTGGGAGGTGAGGGTGAGCATTGAACCCATTTATTTTGGGAGAAGAGGGTGAGGGTGAGCATTGAACCCATGTATTTTGGAGAAGAGGGTGAGGGTGAGCATTGAACCCATGTATTTTGGGAGGAGAGGGTGAGGGTGAGCATTGAACCCATGAATTTTGGGAGGAGAGGGTGAGGGTGAGCATTGAACCCATGTATTTTGGGAGAAGAGGGTGGAGGTGAGCATTAAACCCATGTATTTTGGGAGAAGAGGTTGGGGGTGAGCCTTGAACCCATGTATTTTGGTAGAAGAGGGTGGGGGTGAGCATTGAACCCATGTATTTTGGGAGGAGAGGGTGAGGGTGAGCATTGAACCCATGTATTTTGGGAGGAGAGGGTGAGGGTGAGCATTGAACCCATGTATTTTGGGAGAAGAGGGTGGAGGTGAGCATTAAACCCATGTATTTTGGGAGAAGAGGTTGGGGGTGAGCATTGAACCCATGTATTTTGGTAGAAGAGGGTGGGGGTGAGCATTGAACTCATGTATTTCGAGAGAAGAGGGTGGGGGTGAGCTTTGAACCCAGGTATTTCGAGAGAAGAGGGTGGGGGTGAGCTTTGAACCCATATATTTTGAGAGAAGAGGGTGGGGGTGAGCTTTGAACCCATGTATTTCGAGAGAAGAGGGTGGGGGTGAGTAAATTTAACAGCAGCCCGGAGTTGGGCTTTAAAAACGTAACATAAAATCAATCATTTTATTTGGCTCATTTCAGAAGGACTCATAAATGAAATACAGAGAGTTCTTTACTTTTCCCATGTAGTGACGTGTGACTCGGCATCCCATTGTAACTCTTCTGACCGCACAGACCACATTTTATCCCAAGTTATTGAGATCTCGAAGTGATCCCACCACCATCCATATTCATTTTTGTGGAATAACAGTTCTGAAGTTTTGAAGTTACCATGGAGATCTCTGGGGACCAATTACATTGACTTTACATATGCGTAAATGTGCGAAACTTTGTTCCCATCCAACCACCAAATCTTCACCTATGACATCCTTCGTGTGCTCGTCTTATAGCTGGTATCTGTCAGAGCTCATCGGTTCACATAGTACAGCCACAGCCACTGCCTATTCTGAATAGAAGACCACAGGGACAGATTGCTATCACCTTATTACTGTAGCACTTACCCCCGCAGGAGCCGCTGGTGATGAAGGGTTCTCTGTTCTGCCACTGCTGCTCAGTCCCCTCTGGCACACCTGGTTATAGGTAGAACGCCGCTCACACCCACAAAACTTAAGTGGTAGTATTCTACACTCTATAACACCACACATAAAATAGGCCAAGCGACTGGTGGTGGATTAAACAATGCACAAATCATTCAACTGGCAAATATAAGCTCGAAGTAAATTTAACTTTAACAAAGTTATAACCGGTGCAACAGGGTTAAAGTGTTAGTGTCAACTACATGGTAGTGCACACACTATGCACACAGCTCCAATAGCGGGTGGGTGTATGTGTTCCCAACTAAGACTCTTGAAGATGTCTAAAAGTACCTGGTGCCTAACTGTTCCGAGTTGGCTGGCTTGCGTTGGGGCCCTTCTGTAAGTGGTGCACGTATAGCTGTCTCTTTCAGATGGCTTCTAAACAAGGGGAGTCTCTTCTGCATTAACTGTGTCAGTGTTGAGATAAGCTTGGATGTTCAGCTCAACTCTCCTGGTACACAAGCATCTGATCTGGATCACTTGGTGATTTGCAGTCCTCTGAAGTCAAGTCCCGCAAGGCTCAGTCTCTTTTCTGTGATCCTCACAAGGCTTAAGGGTCTCAGCAGCTCTGGTCTAGGCACTCACGGCAGTACATCTATCAGATCTGGTCCCAAGGCACAGCAAGTGGCCCCTCTGCGGCTCAGTTCTCATGCTCTGGTGGAAGCAGCAAGAGCACTCGGTCTCTGTGCAGGCTCAGTGAAGGCATAATGTCCATACAGCTTGGCTTCCTCTCAGCAAAACACCTCTCAGCCAACATTTTATTTGATATGTTTTATAGCAGAAAATATTTTATTTTTGTATTTTTGCACAAAAAAATAAAAAACCGAGTGATCAAATACCACCAAAAGAAAGCTCTATTTGTGTGAAAAAAAGTGACATAAATTGCATCTGGGTACAGCGTTGCATGACCGCACAATTGTCAGTTAAAGTAACGCAGTGCAGAATTTAAAAAAAATGGCCTGCTCAGGAAGGGGGGTAAATCTTTTAGAGCTGAGGTGGTTTAAGCTGTACAGGAGTTCAGAAGATTGCTGATGTGGTCGTTAGCTTTTATGACTAGACCCAGTGCTCCCACCTGTCTTTTGACCCGGCTTCGTCTTGACTCTGCTGGTTCCCTATATTTATTTGCTGACCCGGGCTTGTGACCCCACATTTTCTTCTGTCTGCTGATTTGGTACCTTCTCTGCTCGTCTGATTCTGACCGTGGCCTGGTTCTGCCTCCTGACTATGCACCTATGATGCCTGGTAGTTGCTGATTCCTGCCTAAAACTACTTCAAGATCCTGCACCTGCGATCTTCTAGATTGCCTTCTGCACGGTTCCAGTCCTGAACTCACTGCATCTCCTGCACTACCCAGAGCGTCTTCCAGCCAAGACCTTCTATAGCTCCCCATCCCCTGTTATACTCAGTCCTCAACCCCAGGGGGAATGGAACAGGAGGAGTAAGAGAAGCCTTTTCGTGAACTCAGCCTCTACCAAACATGTGACATAAGGGCTGCCTCCAAAGAAAGGACCTAAAGACTTCAAAGCACTAATAAGTCTTATCTTAAAAAGTGCTAAGTGCTCAGCACTGTGGTTTAGAGATGCTACTGTAGCATTTGCTGTACTTTGAAAACTGTGCCCCCCAAAAAGAAGCAGAGGACAAAGCCCTAGTCAACAGTATTGCCTGTGGTCCTCCAGGAGCTGGCTTTTTCCCCATTACTGACTTACCAAGCCTTGTTCACCAGGTGACGGTAGCCATCTTGATTGACGCAGGAGTTTGCTTCCTCATGTCAAAGCTGCCCCCCCTGATTACTGGTGGGGGAAATTTCAAGAAGCAGCAGAGGAGGAGGAAACAAGGATCTATATCATAGATGAAGCACAGAGATCCTTGCAAGATAAAGTCTGAAGATCCTGTCACTGCAAGTCTGCAAGTACGGCTTCCTCTCCAGCAAGGAGAACCGTGATCAGCACAGTAGTGACATCACCAAATCTCACTCTGAATGACATGATAGTACAAGTCAAAGGTAGCAATATCTTAGATAAATGCTTCTCAACCTTATTAAGATCTGGGCTGGGTAAATTCTTCCAGAACCTTCTGTGCTCCAATGGAAAAAAAAAAGTTTATACTCAAATAATAAAAGTATAGGAATTAGGAATACAAAATAAGTATTGAAAGTTTATAAGGCTTTAGATAGAGCTGGGTGTCACTGTGAGGGAACTGGGACGGGGTTCTGGACGAGGTTTGGGGACTCTGCAGAAGACTCTGGAGGGATCTGGGGACAACTGTAGTGAATGTGGTCCCTGGGGGGGGGGGGGTCAGGGGGTCTCTTCAGGAGACCAGATGTTTTTCAAGGCCAATGTGGGAGAGTGGGGGGGGGGGCACTGTGTGACTGGAAAGCACTGTGTGACACAGTGGGGGCACTTTGAATGGATGAAGGCTCTGCAGCAAGCTAGAGTGACCTGTGAAGGGTTGGGGAGGGCACTGTGGGTGGTTGGTGGGCACTGTGGGCTCTAAGAACACCTGAAGGCACTGTGAGAGGTTGAAGAGTACTGCAGGCCACTATAGGAAGTTGTGGGGCATAATGGAAGGTGGGAGACACTGCCGGAGCTTAGAGGATCTGCAGGTAACTGAAAGTCCAGGAGAAGGAGGCCATGGCCCGGCAGTGGGTCATGGTCGGGTGGCTGGGAACTACTGTTTTAGACCAGGGGTCTGCAAAATTTCTAAACAAAGGGCCAGTTCACTCTTCTTAAAACTTTAGGGGGGCAGACTGTGGCCAGTGAGAGTAGAAATTGTCCTGTGTCAGTGGGAGTAACCAATGTCACATCTTTAGTATTAGGTGCAGGAATGGTGCCCCATCATTGGTGTCAGTGGGTGTAATGGTACCCCATCACTGGTATCAGTGGGAGGAATAGTGCCCCATGATTGCTGTCAGTGGGAGGAATAGTACCCCATCATTGGTGTCAGTGGGGGGAATAGTGCCCCATCATTGGTATCAGTGGGAGGAATAGTGCCCCATCATTGGTGTCAGTGGGGGGAATAGTGCCCCATCATTGGTGTCAGTGGGAGGACTAGTGCCCCATCATTGGTGTCAGTGGGAGGAATAGTGCCCCATCATTGGTGTCAGTGGGAGGAATAGTGCCCCATCATTGGTGTCAGTGGGAGGAATTGTGCCCCATCATTGGTGTCAGTGGGAGGAATAGTGCCCCATCATTGGCATGAGTGGGAGGAATAGTGCCCCATCATTGGTATCAGTGGGAGGAATAGTGCCCCATCATTGGTATCAGTGGGAAGAATAGTGTCTCATCATTGGTGTCAGTGGGAGGAATAGTGCCCATCATTGGTGTCAGTGGGAGGAATAGTGTCCCATCATTGGTATCAGTGGGAGGAATAGTGCCCCATCATTGGTGTCAGTGGGAGGAATAGTGCCCCATTGTCAGTGTTACTCTTCTTAAAACTTTAGGGGGGCAGACTGTGGCCAGTGAGAGTAGAAATTGTCCTGTGTCAGTGGGAGTAACCAATGCCACATCTTTAGTATTAGGTGCAGGAATGGTGCCCCATCATTGGTATCAGTGGGAGGAATAGTGCCCCATCATTGGTATCAGTGGGAGGAATAGTGCCCCATGATTGGTGTCAGTGGGAGGAATAGTGTCCCATCATTGGTGTCAGTGGGAGGAATAGTGTCCCATCATTGGTATCAGTGGGGGGAATAGTGCCCCATCATTGGTATTAGTGGGAGGAATAGTGCCCCATCATTGGTGTCAGTGGGGGGAATAGTGCCCCATCATTGGTGTCAGTGGGAGGAATAGTGTCCCATCATTAGTATCAGTGGGAGGAATAGTGCCCCATCATTGGTGTCAGTGGGGGGAATAGTACCCCATCATTGGTGTCAGTGGGGGGAATAGTGCCCCATCATTGGTGTCAGTGGGAGGAATAGTGCCCCATCATTGGTGTCAGTGGATGGAATAGTGCCCCATCATTGGTGTCAGTGGGGGGAATAGTGCCCCATCATTGGTGTCAGTGGGGGGAATAGTGCCCCATCATTGGTGTCAGTGGGAGGAATAGTGCCCCACCCATCATTGGAGCACAGGTGTGTCAGGAGGAAGGTGTCTCTCTGGAGCTGCTGCAGGTGATCGGTGTGAGAGGGGAGTGGTGGGGAAATCTCTCCCAGCTCTCCTGGCCCCTTTCTGGGGAAGCCATGGAGGACAGCGGGACCTCTCCTGCTGGAAGCTCTCAGCCATCTCCTGGGCCATCAGGTAACATACCTGCCCCTGTACAAGCCATGATTGGGGATCTCTCTACCCCTGGTGAGAATGAAGGCTCAGAGGCAATTCAGGAGCGAGTGGTGGCCGGGATTAAGGTCCTGAATAGGGAGAGAGACAAGCTCTATAAACTGAGAGCGGAGCTGAAGCGCCTGAGAAGACAGCGTGAGGGCTTACACAGCCAGAGACGTGGGTCCATGGATCCGGAGATCCAACTGGCCAAGGTCCGAGTTGAACACCAGGAAACCATTGTGGCCATGATGGAAGGCAGAGATGGGCCCTTTAAGGAAAAATTCTGCAATGACAGAAGGTTTGCCAGGATGACAAAAATGGAGGTGGAGGAGGAGACCCCCAGTTCAGACCCCCTACCCCCTCAGGGAGAGGTAAGCAGCCCCATGCCTTCCCAGGACTCAGGAGCAGTGTTGCCAACCGCCCGTAGATTTACGGGCAGCCCATAAAAACAACCCGTTTTTCGGGGCGCCCGTGAATGCCCGTTACGGGCACCGGTGCCCGTAAAAATGATGGCCGCGAGCCGGCCACGCAACTGCGCATGCGCCGTTCCGAAGCCGGCCGGGCTCGGGAAAGCTCGTACGCGCTCGGCCGGGTGGCGCATGCGCAGTAACGTAATACCGCCCCCGGCGCCATTTTCGAATCGATCGAGCGCGGCAGCAAGGCAAGCTGACAGCTGAGCTGAGCCAGGCGACGAGGCGACTCTGTCCTGTCATGCAGTGCATGACTTGGCTGGCTGCACACAGAGGAGGTACGGAGAGTGAAGCTGTGGGGGCGATGGGATTGGGATCTAAAGGAGGACATTACTGGGACTGGAGCCGGGAGAAGTAATATGATGGTGAATAGAGCACATCAGTCTCTGTCCCTGGGCCCTGGTTGCATGGCATATGCAGGGGACAGAGACTGATGTCCTCTATTCACCATCATATTACTTCTCCAGTCCACATCAGATTCATCAGTGTGCTGTGTCCTCCTCCTGTACCCCTTTCACCTCTCCACAGGTCAGGGCAGAGGTGAAAGGGGTACAGGAGGAGGACACAGCACACTGATGAATCTAATGTGGACTGGAGAAGTAATATGATGGTGGACAGGGGAGGAGGCTGCTGTGAGGATGTGTCCTGTCCGCAGTCTTTGTCCACCTCCTGTAGTATGTCCGCAGCCTCTGTCCCCCTCCTGTGGTATGTCCGCAGCCTCTGTCCCCCTCCTGTGGTATGTCCGCAGCCTCTGTCCCCCTCCTGTGGTATGTCCGCAGCCTCTGTCCCCCTCCTGTGGTATGTCCGCAGCCTCTGTCCCCCTCCTGTGGTATGTCCGCAGCCTCTGTCCCCCTCCTGTGGTATGTCCGCAGCCTCTGTCCCCCTCCTGTGGTATGTCCGCAGCCTCTGTCCCCCTCCTGTAGTATGTCCGCAGCCTCTGTCCCCCTCCTGTAGAATGTCCGCAGCCTCTGTCCACCTCCTGTAGTATGTCCGCAGCCTCTGTCCCCCTCCTGTAGTATGTCCGCAGCCTCTGTCCCCCTCCTGCAGTATGTCCGCAGCCTCTGTCCCCCTCCTGTGGTATGTCCGCAGCCTCTGTCCACCTCTTGTAGTATGTCCGCAGCCTCTGTCCACCTCCTGTAGCATGTCCGCAACCTCTGTCCAACTCTTGTAATATGTCCGCAACCTCTGTCCACCTCTTGTAGTATGTCCGCAGCCTCTGTCCACCTCTTGTAGTATGCCCGCAACCTCTGTCCAGCTCTTGTAGTATGTCCGCAGCCTCTGTCCACCTCTTGTAGTATGCCCGCAACCTCTGTCCACCTCTTGTAGTATGCCCGCAACCTCTGTCCACCTCTTGTAGTATGTCCGCAGCCTCTGTCCACCTCCTGTAGTATGTCCGCAGCCTCTGTCCCCCTCCTGTGGTATGTCCGCAGCCTCTGTCCCCCTCCTGTGGTATGTCCGCAGCCTCTGTCCCCCTCCTGTGGTATGTCCGCAGCCTCTGTCCCCCTCCTGTGGTATGTCCGCAGCCTCTGTCCCCCTCCTGTAGTATGTCCGCAGCCTCTGTCCCCCTCCTGTAGTATGTCCGCAGCCTCTGTCCCCCTCCTGTAGTATGTCCGCAGCCTCTGTCCCCCTCCTGCAGTATGTATGCAGCCTCTGTCCACCTCCTGCAGTATGTCCGCAGCCTCTGTCCACCTCTTGTAGTATGTCCGCAGCCTCTGTCCCCCTCCTGTAGAATGTCCGCAGCCTCTGTCCACCTCTTGTAGTATGTCCGCAGCCTCTGTCCACCTCCTGTAGCATGTCCGCAGCCTCTGTCCACCTCCTGTAGTATGTCCGCAACCTCTGTCCACCTCTTGTAGTATGTCCGCAGCCTCTGTCCACCTCCTGTAGTATGTCCGCAGCCTCTGTCCACCTCCTGTAGTATGTCCGCAGCCTCTGTCCACCTCCTGTAGTATGCCCGCAGCCTCTGTTCACCTCTTGTAGTATGCCCGCAACCTCTGTCCACCTCTTGTAGTATGCCCGCAGCCTCTGTCCACCTCTTGTAGTATGCCCGCAACCTCTGTCCACCTCTTGTAGTATGCCCGCAACCTCTGTCCACCTCTTGTAGTATGTCCGCAGCCTCTGTCCACCTCTTGTAGTATGTCCGCAGCCTCTGTCCACCTCCTGTAGTATGTCCGCAACCTCTGTCCACCTCTTGTAGTATGCCCGCAGCCTCTGTCCACCTCCTGTAGTATGTCCGCAGCCTCTGTCCACCTCTTGTAGTATGTCCGCAGCCTCTGTCCCCCTCCTGTAGCATGTCCGCAACCTCTGTCCACCTCTTGTAGTATGTCCGCAGCCTCTGTCCACCTCTTGTAGTATGTCCGCAGCCTCTGTCCACCTCTTGTAGTATGCCCGCAACCTCTGTCCACCTCTTGTAGTATGTCCGCAGCCTCTGTCCACCTCTTGTAGTATGCCCGCAACCTCTGTCCACCTCTTGTAGTATGCCCGCAACCTCTGTCCACCTCTTGTAGTATGCCCGCAACCTCTGTCCACCTCTTGTAGTATGTCCGCAGCCTCTGTCCACCTCCTGTAGTATGTCCGCAGCCTCTGTCCACCTCCTGTAGTATGTCCGCAGCCTCTGTCCACCTCCTGTAGTATGCCCGCAGCCTCTGTCCACCTCTTGTAGTATGCCCGCAGCCTCTGTCCACCTCTTGTAGTATGTCCGCAGCCTCTGTCCACCTCCTGTAGTATGCCCGCAGCCTCTGTCCACCTCTTGTAGTATGTCCGCAGCCTCTGTCCACCTCCTGTAGTATGTCCGCAGCCTCTGTCCACCTCCTGTAGTATGCCCGCAACCTCTGTCCACCTCTTGTAGTATGTCCGCAGCCTCTGTCCACCTCTTGTAGTATGTCCGCAGCCTCTGTCCACCTCTTGTAGTATGTCCGCAGCCTCTGTCCACCTCCTGTAGTATGTCCGCAACCTCTGTCCACCTCTTGTAGTATGTCCACAGCCTCTGTCCACCTCCTGTAGTATGTCCGCAGCCTCTGTCCACCTCCTGTAGTATGTCCGCAGCCTCTGTCCACCTCCTGTAGTATGTCCGCAGCCTCTGTCCACCTCCTGTAGTATGTCCGCAGCCTCTGTCCTTCTCCTGTAGTATGTCCGCAGCCTCTGTCCACCTCCTGTAGTATGTCCGCAGCCTCTGTCCTTCTCCTGTAGTATGTCTGCAGCCTCTGTCCTTCTCCTGTAGTATGTCCGCAGCCTCTGTCCTTCTCCTGTAGTATGTCCGCAGCCTCTGTCCTTCTCCTGTAGTATGTCTGCAGCCTCTGTCCTTCTCCTGTAGTATGTCCGCAGCCTCTGTCCACCTCCTGTAGTATGTCTGCAGCCTCTGTCCTTCTCCTGTAGTATGTCCGCAGTCTCTGACCATCTCTTGTCTCTTATCATGTCTGCAGTCTTTGAGGGGATCCTAGAAAGGATTCAAGAGTGGGAGTGCTGCCGGGATGGGGGTTACGGGAAGAGACAGACACGTGTGGACTGTGGAGAGGAGACTATAGAATAGCCACCAAGCTGGAGCCATCTGACTGAACCCTGCTTGGTGCACCTGAGAGGAGGTCAGTGACAGTGCCGCCAGGCCAGTCTGGGGGGGTCACTGATGTAAGGCGGAAGTGAATACAATAATGTAAGGGGGCACTGATATAAAGGTTCCCCCCCTATATTAGTAATCCCCCCCTTACCTTAGTGTATTCACACTGCGGAAGGTGGTCTCTGGTCACCATCCTGCAGACTCTGATGTAAGGGAGAACTCTCTGCTGGCCGGGTTATAGTAACCTGACCTTCATGTAAATTGAGAAATATGTTTTTTGACTTTTGTTTAACTTAAACACATTGCTAATAGCACTAGCTATGTGTTTATAGTTCAAATATTAATATTTGCAATGTTTAGCACTAAAAACAGTAATTTTAGGTACTTTTTTTGCAGTGTCAGTAAAAAATGTGGATCTGCCAGTAAATTTCATAGGTTCTTTTTGGCACCGTTTGTAAATTTTGACGTTCTGCCAGTAAATTTCACTTCGGGGGGTTGGCAACACTGCTCAGGAGGCATGCTCAGGGCCATCCAGACAATGGAGTCTCCTATGTGGGAAGATCAGTTGGTGTTTCTTGAGGAGGACATTACAGATAATGTGCCTGAAAAGGTAAAGCCTGTCAAGCCTCATGTGCATAAAACTGTTTTTGTGAACACTGTGATTGATACTGACAATGTGCCCAGTGATAATCGGGCTGCTAATACCATGTGTAGCAATGCTGTGCATGCTGATGCTGCAGTGCAGCAAAAAATGCATTTAAAAAATGACATTCCTGCAGAGGAACTACAAGATTCAGCAGAACCAATTAACCCCCCTTTAGCTGAGTCTAAAGCTGTTTGCCCTACAGCTGCTGAAGACTCTACAGCACAGCTTCAGGAGACAGCTGGTATTGCAGCAGAAACTGTGATTATTCCTGATGGGAATGTGAATGTTTGTGTGACTGATAGCAATCATCCCAAAACAAGTGTGATGGACAGTCCTACCAACTCCGTTCCAGCAGATAATAATAATAATAATTGTAATGTACAGACTACTGTGACTTCAATGTGGGGCCTTGGCCCTGATAAACCTACATTTGCTCAGGTGGTACGCTCTGCTCCTGGTAGCTCCGCCCCCAAGCGGGTTTTCTCCCTGCGGCCTACCACTTTGAGCACCCCTGATCTGGTCTTGGGTCTCTGGCTTCTGCTGGGGGTCCGAGATGAAATGTTGTGATTCTTAAATGGGAAGATGGTGCAATCCCTCCAGCACGGCGTCCGGTGGTGGACATCATTTTGGAGATGGGTTTTCGGGCAAACGATCTGTATGCCCTAATACATGTTGCTGGGAGCCAGGAATATACTATTAGTTTCACCAGGCCAGAGGGTCTTGACCTGTTCTGGGAGCGATATGAGGCTCGGTGCAGGTCAAGACCTGAATGGGAAGGTCTGGCCCCAGTTGCGGTTTCACAAAGGTCTACAGTGAAAAAAATCACAATTATCCTCACTAATGAGAGTGTTCCTGCTCGAGATTTAGAGGTCTGGTTAAAGAATTATGGTGAGGTATTGACTAAGCCCGATAAAATACTTGATGAACGTAACATCTGGACTGGGGGTTGGTCGGTTACAGTCAGGTTGGCCAGGGATGGGAATGTTGTCCGTCACCTGCCCTCCTCAGCTTTTATAGGGAGGGATAGGATGACTATTTTCTACCCTGGTCAGCCGAATCTGTGTCACCGCTGTGGAGAAAAGGGGCATTTGAGCTCTTCCTGTTCAGCCTTGATATGTTCAGTGTGTCGGGGTCAGGGTCATATGGCCAAGGACTGCACCGAGATGATCAGGTGCAACCTGTGCCTGCGCCTTGGCCACCCCTATAGCAGATGTCCTGAAGCCTGGCACAATATGGCGAAGGAGGTAATTGATGACATGTCAAGGCTGGACGGGATGGAGGGTGAGGCCCCTGGTGTACCATCCTCCTCTGCGGTGACCGACTCCCCTGGTCCTGTTCAGGATCCCTCTCCAGTTCCTGTGGCCACCCCTCCTGTGTCTGTAAGTATTCCTTCTGTATCTGTCTCTGTGTCCCCCCCGCCTACTGTACCCTCTCCTCTTGTGTCAGAACCTTCCAAGTCTATGCCCCCTGAGTCAGTTACCCCCCAGGAGTCTACCCCTCCTAAGTCTGACTCAAAGGGAGCACCCCCCCCCCCACCAGGAGTGATAGTGGGTACTAAAAAGGTTGCTTCTTCCTCTGTAAAGGAGTCTTCTGTAAAGACTTCACAGAAAAAAGTAAGAGATGAGGGCATCTCTGAAGCGGACCTGCAGTACCTGGAGGAGAGAAGGAAGGTTGGGAAGCGGAAGAAGCAGGCGGTGAGGACGGAACAGGCTCCAGTGCCTGTCTCCAACCGTTATAGGTCCTCTAACTGGGATATTTCTTCATCTGGAGCTTCTTCGGAGCGAAGTTCCGATTCTGAGATGGGGTTTGAGGCGGCTTCAAGAAAGAGAGAGGCTTCTGGTGATGAGCAGCAGAGGGGAGCTAAGAAGAAATCCACCCAATAACCCAAATGGTGGTTCCCCCTCCGTTAAAAGTGGTGACAATAAATGTCGCCAGCATTAAGTCAGTAAGAGCTCGTTCTATGGCCTTCTTTTTGTTCAGCCAATTAGATGCTGAAATTTTATTTTTGTAAGAGACTAGGCTCACCTCCTTGGCAGATATTCATATGGCCAAGAGAGAGTGGAGGTATGGTCCATCTTACTGGTCTCTTGTGGCTGAGCCTTACGACGGTGTGGCGGTGTTGTTTAAAACCGGCATGGTAACTGTGCGGCGGGTTATTGAGGTGGAGATTGGGAGATGTATGGTCTTAGACGTCCTTGTGGGAGGGCAGGACCTGCGCCTAATTAATGTCTATGGGCCGCACACAAAGTGGGACAGGAAATGCCTTTTTACAAGGATCAAGCCATTTCTTTTTACATCCCGGCAAGTGGTCTTTGGAGGTGACTTTAATACAGTAACTAGGCCCAAGGACAGGAAGGACTTCAAGGACAGGCTGGGATATGATAGCGTTTTTTTAAATAGTATGGTTAGGGATGCTGGTCTTGTGGATGTGGACATTAAGCACCTCCCGGATGACACTGGGTTCACCTTTCATCGAGGTAATAGTCGGAGTAGAATAGATAGGTTTTTTTAAAGGAGACCTCTGCTTTCTCTCCCCCAGTGGTGCAGGCAGTAGAGTTCTCTGATCACTGTATGCTATCTGTGGTCCTGAATGCTTCAGACGCCCCTCAGAGGGGTAAAGGCATCTGGAGACTGAATTCGGCTCTACTCAAGGAAGAACATGTTAGACAATCCTTTGAGGAATTCTTTCAGGCACAGGTGACCATCCTGGACTTTTGTAGCAGCAAGGCTGAGTGGTGGGAGCTGACCAAAAAGAGGATCGCTGGATTCTTCAGGGGCCTAGCCAATAGAAAACAGTTTAATAAATACATGACCTACCAACGTTTACGGAGGAAGCTGGATATTCTTGTCTCGAGAGGAGGAGATCCTGGGGAAATCTCCGAAGTGAAACTCCTTCTCATGAAGTGTCAATATGACCGGCATGCCTCTTTGGTTCTGGAGAGGGACTATGGGAAGTACCACTCGCCTGACCCTTACCAGAACTGCAAACAAGGTGTAGCAGTTAAAACGGTCGTTGGCCTTAAGGACAGTACAGGTTCCTTGACAAAGTCCAGGTCAGGGATTCTGGAGGTCGTGAGGTCCTTTTATGCTGACCTTCTTGGGAGGAAAGAGCTTGACCGTGACAAGATGGAAAGCTTTTTGGACTCTACTCCAGGTCTAAATGATGAAGATGTCCCATTGATGAATTTGACAGAGGAGATCACAGTTGAAGAGGTGATAAGGGCAATTGAACAGCTTGCCATCAAAAAGTCACCCGGACCGGATGGCTTGACGGCTGAGTTTTACAAAGCTTTTAAGTCTATTCTGGCCCCACATTTGGTAGAGGTTTTTAACAGTTGCCTTGCTGAGGGGGTACTTCCCCCTTCCATGAGGCACTCAGCTGTGATTCTTCTTTCAAAGGGTAAAGATCCTTCGATGATTGAGAATTGGTGCCCCATCTGCCTTCTTAATGTCGATAGAAAGATACTGGCAAAGATATTTTTCTGGCGCCTATCGTCAGTAGCAGAGTCTTTGCTTTCTCGCCATCAGCACTGTTCGGTCCAGGGTAGGTGCACCTTCACAGCAGTTTTAGCTGTCCGGGAGGCCTTGGAGGGGGTGGTTTTGTCAATTGGTTAAAAGTCTTGTATAAGGGGGCAGAGAGCTTTCCTCTTGTTAATGGTTGGGTTGGGCAGTCCTTTGAGGTTGGCTCCGGGGTGCGCCAGGGTTGTCCCCTGAGTCCCCTGCTCTATGTGTTTGCAATCGACCCTTTCATCAGGAGGCTAGAGAGCGGCATGTTGTGTGGGGTGCCAGTGGGGCTCCCGGGTGAGCCGCCTTTGAGGGTTGTTGCCTATGCGGACGATGTGTCGGTGATTGTCACTGTGGTGGATGAAGCAGAGGAGGTGGTCTCTCTGACATCACGGTATTCTGAAGCATCAGGCTCCAAGATCAATCAGGAAAAGAGTGAAGTTTTCTGGATGGGAAAGGAAGGTGAGGGGTTTGATCTCCCGGACACCTTTCCAGTGCCCCAGGAAAGAATTAAGATTTTAGGCATTGAATTTGGACCTGGCGATTATGGCCTCAAAAACTGGGAAGGCAGACTGGAAATTGCCAATACTAAGGTGGTCAGCTGGAAGAGATGGAAGTTATCTATGAGGGAAAGGGTTGATCTGATCAAGACTTACCTGATTCCGATCTTCTTGTATGTCAGCTTTGTCTGCATCTTGCCAGTGTCTTTCTATGCTAGTGTCAGCAGTGTTTTCTTCCAGATGTTGTGGGGGAACAGGCTGAACCCCATCAAGAGGAATGTCACCTATCTATCCAGGAGGGAGGGTGGCTTAGGTATGGTCAACCCAGTTCTTTTCTTTTCACTGCTTTTTCTCAAGTTTAATATTGGTAATATGCTTGCAGTGGAACCTCCTGGATGGGTAGGCATATTTAGATCTTGGTTTAGGCCTTTTCTACGACTTTGGGAAGAAGGTGGCCAAGTGAAGAATCTCAGGGGTCATCGTGGTCAGCTACCAGCCTATGTCGCTCCGTGCCTGAAGTTACTACGGCAGTGGCGATTGTCGGCTGAAGATCTCAGATCGGTTCCGAGGAAAGTCCTTATAAGTCGAGTCTTGAGCGAAGTCTTTCATGACCCATTGGCCTTAAGGGATTGCCCAGGCCCAGTTTTGAGGGCAGGGTTAAGACTTATTAATTTGGACAGAGTACCCCCTAAATTCAGGGATCTGGCCTGGTTGTGCTTCCATGGGAGGCTCTATGTTAGGGGCAATTTGAAATTCCGCAGTGGGATGGATCGTAGCTGTCCTCGGGAGGAGTGTGCAGACTATGGACCATTTTCTGCTTCATTGCCCTTTTAACATAGAGGTGTACAAACAGGTGGGGCGGGCCCTCGGTGTCCCTTTCCTCTCCAGGCTGGGTTATGCTGAGTGGGTGTACAGAGCATTCAATACTGGTGGTGGTTTTTGTTTGGATACACTTTTTCTAGTTAGCCTAGTAGTCCGTTATTTCACTTGGAACGCACGGTGTCAGGTCAGCATTCGGCATAAAATCCTTCCTGTTCAGGTGGTGGTGTATGACATTCTGCATGAGGTGGAGAAGATTCGGGTACTTGAGAGAGACAAGCGGAGTCGGGGGGCTTGGTTGAAGGCGTGGAGGGGTTTCAAGCCTCCCTGACTGCCAGGAGTCTCTTTCCCGGGTGTGGCTGTCTGTCTCTTATCACCCTAGATTATTATTTTTTTTGGGATTAATTTTTGATAAATGGCTGCGTACATAGGTGATGGGTTGTGCCTCTTAGGCCCTCTCTTCTGCTTTATGTAAATAATTTTGGTAGTGGATTATGTATGTATTGTATATATTCTGAACATGGATGTGTATTCCTTGAATTTCTGTTGAAGTTTTGTACTATGGTTTTGTTTTTTACTTTTGTATAAAATTGGTTGCTTGATTCTTTTTAATAAAAGATCAATAGTGTCCCATCATCGGTGTCAGTGGGAGGAATAGTGCCCCATCATTGGTGTCAGTGGGAGGAATAGTGCCCCATCATTGGTATCAGTGGGGAGGAATAGTGCCCCATCATTGGTGTCAGTGGGAGGAATAGTGCCCATCATCGGTGTCAGTGGGAGGAATAGTGCCCCATCATTGGCGTCAGTGGGAGGACTAGTGCCCCATCATTGGTGTCAGTGGGAGGAATAGTGCCCCATCATTGGTATGAGTGGGAGGAATAGTGCCCCATCATTGGTATCAGTGGGAGGATTAGTGCCCCATCATTGGTATCAGTGGGAAGAATAGTGTCTCATCATTGGTGTCAGTGGGAGGATTAGTGCCCCATCATTGGTATCAGTGGGAGGATTAGTGCCCCATCATTGGTATCAGTGGGAAGAATAGTGTCTCATCATTGGTGTCAGTGGGAGGAATAGTGCCCCATTGTCAGTGTTAATGGCAGGAACTATGCCCCACTGTTGCTGACAATGGGGGGGGACGCCTCAAGAGCTGGATAAAAGCAGGCAAAGGTCACATCTGGCCCCCGGGTGGCAGTTTGTGGACGGCTTTCTTAGATGATCTCACACTGAAGATATACAGCTATGAGTGAACACACAGGAAGTGCTCTGTTATATTTCAGAAGGAAATGAAGATGTACGGAACGTCTCTTGGGATACGGTGTCGGCACCAATACCACATCTTGAAGGTTCCTTCTAAGATAAGAAAAAATGTAACTTTTGAGTTCCGGTCCATTTTAACTCCAAGGAGGAAACATTCTCCAGAACCTTTCTTCTATGTTTCTCCTTGGAGACTTTCTCTCTCTCTCTTCTTCTGCAGGCGCCTCCTTCGCTCGTCCCTCAGACATTCTATGGAGATGCAATAAAGATATTTCCAGAAGAGAATCTGAGGAGGAGGTTTTCCTTATTAGAAATGTCTCGCAATCTGCGACGATAAGGAAGAGATTGAAGCGTTTATTGAATAGTTTACGTCTCGCTTTGTTACCATGTGATCCCCGATGAATGGTCCTCCAATCACACACACTTCTGTCGGATATTGAACTTCTCTTTGTATCACAAGTTGTTACATTGTAATGCAGACGTCTCGTCATCTCTTCCTTTGTGAAGGAAATAAATACAATAAAATGGGAATTTATTAAAAAAAATGTGTTTAAAAAAATTGCCAAAATCGACATAAATGTCAAACATGTTCATATCAATACATGTGAAGGTACCGTAGATGTCTATGAGTAGAAGTAACCTATTAAAGTAGAACTATTGGCAAAACTTTTTTTTTTTCCATTTTGGATAGAGTAATGGAGGGTTATTTTATATATATATATTTTCATCATCTGTGTCCCATTGTGGAGATTTCCCTTCACTTCTTGTCCCAAAGCCAAACAAAAAGTGAGAGGAAATCCCTGCAAAGTAAAGGAATTTTGTGGAGACCCCCCCCCTCCCCAGGTCACCAGAACTAGTGTCCCCATTGGATGATTTCCCATCTATTACTTTTCTGGGGACAACCCAAAGTTTGGGATCTTCTGTCACTTTCAATGATAATGGGGTAAAGGAGAAATAGAGGGGGGTAAATGTCCTCCACGGGGGCACAGACAAGAATAAAAACCTGACAGGGGGTCTCATCCCTCTCCTCTCCATCCAACACTAAAAAAAGTTTTGCCTTTTAGTTATACATTATGTGCAATCATCAGCATTTTATGTTTGTGTTTTATGCAAAATAGGTGAAAGAACATTCAACAATATGGATTCTGCATGGTGCAGATGCTATAAAAACCCACAAAAACAACTTGTAGCGCTACCCCCGCAGGGGCCACTGAATTTAACGGGTTCCTTCCCAAACAGTACAGAGGCTGCCAGTCACCCAAACAACAGTCCATCCATTCCAGCTCCAATAAACAGTCCAGGCAAGGCATCAGTAAATGGCGGACCGTGGTCCAGGTCCGGACCGAGCCAATGTCCTATCCGGACCTCTACAGGTGCCGCCATTCTGCCCAGAGCTGTCCCCACCCCCGCTGTCATTCTCACAGAGCCATTTTGTATATAAGTGAGTTTTCTCCTTCACTGATGAGCACTGATGAGACGACACTAAAAAGCAGCACGGATGGGCGCTGATAGGTGGCACTGATATGCAGCATTGATGGGCACTGTTAGGCGACACTAATGGGCACTCATAGGCGGCACCAATAGGCGGCACTGATGGGTGGCACTGATGGGTGGCACTAATGGGCACTCATAGTCGGCAGCAATAGGTGGCACTGATAGGTGGCACTGATAGGCGGCACTAATGGGCACTCATAGGTGGCACTGATGGGCACTTTTAATCGGCACTGATAAGCACTGATATGCAGCATTCATGGGCACTCATAGGCGGCACTAATGGGCACTCATAGGCGCACTGATAGGTGGCATTGATAGGCGCACTAATGGGCACTCATAGGTTGCACTGATGGGCACTTTTAGGCGGCACTGATGAGCACTGATAGGTGGCACTGATATGCAGCATTGATGGGCACTCATAGGCGGTACTAATGGGCACTCATAGGCAGCACTGATAGGTGGCACTGATAGGCAGTACTGATGGGCACTTATAGGCATCACTGATGAGCACTGATAGGTGGCACTGATATGCAGCATTGATGGGCACTCATAGGCAGCACTGATAGGTGGCACTGATAGGCAGTACTGATGGGCACTTATAGGTGTCACTGATGAGCACTGATAGGTGGCACTGATAGGCAGTACTAATGGGCACATATAGGCATCACTGATGAGCACTGATAGGTGGCACTGATATGCAGCATTGATGGGCACTCATAGGCAGCACTGATAGGTGGCACTGATAGGCAGTACTGATGGGCACTTATAGGCGTCACTGATGAGCACTGATAGGCAGCACTGATTAGGAGGCACTGATTTGCATCACTGGTGGGCACAGGTTGGCATCCCTGGTTGGCTCTAGTGGGCATCCTTAATGGGTTTACACTGATAATCACTGCACTGATTATCAGTACAGACCCCCTCTGTCAGGAGAGCTGCTGATTGGCTCTCCTCTACTTGTGCTTTGTCAATGCGAATAGAGGAAAAGTCGATAAATGGCACCTCCTGGTTACCATGTGATCAGCTGTGATTGGACACAGCTGATCACATGGTAAAGAGCCTCTGTTATAGGCCGTTTACCGGGATTGGAGATGGGGTGTGTCAGAGGGACTCCCGCAGCTTGTCCTGCTGAAGGTCATATGATGCCCAGTCAGGAAAACTTAACGGCTTTGCAGCCGTCATTCTGCTATATGGTGGGTGTGAAGTGGTTAAAGAAGAATTGAAAGAAAAGTTTTTATTTTTCATTTTGGATGGAGTAATTGGGGGTAACAGCCCCAGGCAGGTTTTTGGGGAGATTTCCCTTCATGTCCTGTCCCAGAGCCACAACAGGAAGTGAAAGAATCCCGGGTGTCCCCATTGGAAGCTCTCCTCTCTATTCCTGTTTCTTTCACTCTCTGTGACAACAGTGACCAGGACAAATAGAGAGGGTGAATATCCCTAACGGGGGCGCAGACAGGTAAAAAAAGTCTCACTACTTATTGTGCCCCCCCCGCACCCTTCCACCGGGCTTCTCTCACTGCTCTGGTGCTGTCCCAGCTGCTTTTACAGGAGACACTAAGGACACTGGGAGCCATAGACTCAAATCCTTTGAGGAGAGAGCAAGGGGAGTGGCTGAGCTGCGGTGTGTGTGTCTATGGCTGCACACAACCCGGCTCAGCAGCATGGCTGCCCCCTTAGCACTTGGTTTGCTGAGGGGGAACCCAGAGGAAGGAGGAGCTGAAGCACCAGAGAGGGAACCAGACAAGGAGGTAAGGGACCCAGGGTTGCCACCTTTTCTTCAAGCCAAACCCGAACACTTTAACACTTTAGCAGCACATGGCAAACATCAGACGCAACTAGAAGGATTATTAATATGATTCACAATGTGAAAAAATCCGATCGCCTTCTTTGCTCCTAGCATTGGATGCAGAGAAGGCGTTCGATGGGATACACTGGCATTATATGTCTACGGTCTACATTTGGTTTCTCAGGAAACATTTCATCAGCCATACTAGCACTTTACTCGAGTCCTTCAGCACAGGTATACACATCCGGTATTCTGTCAAAGCCATTGAGCATCTCTAATGGAACTAGACAGGGGTGCCCATTATCCCCCACATTATATAACTTAGTTATAGAACCATTAGCAGAAGATATCCGCTCCAACCCAGCCATCAAAGGCTTTTCATTCCAAGGACCCCCCACACCAATATAATCACACACATAGGTTGGACTTGATGGACTTGTGTCTTTTTTTCTACCTCACCTACTATGTAACTATGTAACAAAATACATTTATTTGCTGATGACATTTTCTTAAAGTTAACAGACCCGGCAAAATCTCTCCCCCATAGCATATCACGTACTACAACAATTTAGCGATATTTCGTACTACAAGATGAATACTTCGAAATCAGTAATCTTAGACCTTGGAGTAAAAACCTCCACTTCAAATATCTTTAAATCCCAACTCCCGTATCCATGGAGCAAGGAAGGAGCGAAATACCTGGGCACTACCCTTACAGCCAACACGTCCAATCAATCCACCTTAATATCGCACCTCTATCGAACTTAACTGAATCTCCCAATTTGAACTCTCGTGGAGTGGGAGGTTGGCAGTCTTTAAGATGAATATATTACCCCAACTGCTATATCTTTTTAGGACTCTCCCGCTTCTGATTAAACAATTGACAACCATGTTGAGTCTCCTCTATAAGTTCATCTGGAAAGGGAAGAGGGCTTGCTGCTTAGGGACTGTTCTCATCAAGCATAGATCCATGGGGGGGGCAGGAACGCCAGACCTACTAGATTATTACTGGGCAGTACAACTGGATCAATTAAAACACTGGTTCCTTGAGGGTGAAACTCCCTTAAGGGTAGGAATAGAAACCAATCTAGCACCTACCAAAGATCTCCGCACATTGCTACTGAGCGATCTGTGGAAACCCTGGGATCTTGCTTCTCTTCCCACACAAGCCTCACTCAAAGCGTGGAGACACCTCTCTAAACAGCATAATTCTGATGGTTTAATACCCACCACCCCTCTTCCTTTGAATACTCTAGAGGCCATGATCCCTCTGTTAAATACTGAATCCCTTTGTAAATTTGGATTGCACAATATCCATCAATTTTATACCAACAACAAACTTAAAACTAGAGAGTTTCTGATGGAAGACTTTTGCCTACCCCAAACATACACATTCACACTTACCCGCAAACTACACTTCCTGGCAAGACACCCCCTAGAAAGATTACTCTTAAGCATCCAACAGTATGGAATTTTTATACATCCTCATGTCGCAAAGTGAAAGGAATTTCTCTTTTTTTATGGTATCTTGCAAGTGAAAAACAAGTTCCATAAAACAAACCACATACAGTAATGGGAAAAAGAGTTAAAACCCAAGAACAATGGAAAAATGAGCTTCAATCTATTCTCAAGTCCTCCCATTGTAACACCCATTGGGAAAAGACCTTAAAAATTACAATCAGATAGTACTACGTGTCTTTTCGATTGGCAAAATTCTCCTCTTCACACTCTCCATTATGCTGGCGTAGTTGTGGCCAAGTAGGGAATCTACTGCACATTCTATGGCAGTGACCAGCAATAACAAGCTTCTGGAACCAAGTTTTCAAACTTATCTCCCCATGTACAGGCGTGCTATGGCTCCAATGCCCTGAACTAGCCCTCCTTAATATAGGTATAGACATCTACCCAAAGACATATAGACAGGTGGTCACACATATATTCCTAGCAGCTAGGTCTTTAATACTTAGGTGGAAGTCAACATTAGCTCCAAACCTATCAGAGATAATTAATATTGTCAACATGAATAAAATGAGAAACTTCTAGCTTTCAACTCATTATCTTATAAAAAATTTCAAGAAGCATGGAGTATTTGGTCGAATGACTAACAGAGTTTATTAAAGAAAGTGCAGAGAGCGACCACCCTATTCCATCACATTCTGCAGCTGTTATCTCCCGGCCCACTCCCCAAAGCTCAGCAGTCTGGCCCTTTTTCAGCACATCTGCAGCAGATCGCACTGTTGCTATCTGCAAACTGTGTCTCAGGCACATCAAATGTGGCAAAAACACCAGCCATTTGGGTACCACATGCTTAACAAGGCATTTGATGTCTAACCACTCAGCCCGTTGGCAAGAGCACCTAAAAGCCACACAAAAGTTCACAAATCTGTCCCTCCTCCTCCTTCTCCTTACCCACTTCAGTCTGCCCCTGCTATACCGAGTCATTACCTCTCAGCAGCCTCCACTGTCAGGGATGATGGTATAGCACAGGGTGTCCCAGGTCCTAGCAGCACATCTGATAGCCGCACACCTCCAGCTGTAGACTGTAGCCGCAAATTTCTTTGCCCCATCTGCTGCAGCAGAAAAAAAAATACAGTCCCTGCCACCCACATGCCCAGCGTCTCAATGCAAGCTTGTCAAAGCTGTTGGCTCTCCAACTTCTGCCTTTCGGTCTGGTGGATTCTGCCCTCTTGCGTGAATTCGCACAATGTGCTGTACAACAATGGCAGGTTCCCAGTCTATACTACTTTTCACGCAAGGCCGTTCCATCTCTCTACTATCACGTGGAAGGGATGTTCTGGCTTCCTTGGGCAAGGCAATCAGCCGTAAAATCCACCTTACTGCTGACACTTGGTCCAGCAAGCATGGGCAGGGACGATATATTTCGTTCACAGCACACTGGGTAACGCTGCTTGCAACTCGAAAGGATGCAGGACAGGGCTTGGTGCTGCAGCTTGTTGTGCCCCCACATCTCCATACAGCTGGTGGTGATGATGCCAGACCTGTGAGCTCCACCCCCTCTTCTTCCTCCTCTGCCACCTCCATGCCCTTCTCTGCAGAATTGTCATATGAACATCAGGTACCCCCTAAGCTTTCAAAGGGCTATTCCCAGAGTCAGGCTAAAAGGTGCCATGCAGTGCTTCAGCTGGTGTCTTTAGGGGTCAGGAACCACACCGGAGCAGAGATTCTTGCAGCTCTGCAGGGACAGGCCCAGAGGTGGTTCACACCATGCCAGCCGGAGCAAGGAATGGTGGTGTCCGATAATGGCTCAAACCTCCTGTCCGCCCTTAGACTGGGAAAGTTGACACATGTGCCATGCCTGGCACATGTCCTCAATTTGGTGGTACAGCATTTCCTAAATACGTACCCAGGGTTGCAAGATGTGCTAAAGCTGGCAAGAAGAGTCTGTAGCCATTTCAGGCGGTCAAACACAGCCAGTGCTCGGTTGGCTGAAATTCAGCGGGAATTCCACCTGCCCGTAAACCGCCTGATTTGTGACATGCTCACCAGGTGGAACTCGACTTCAGCAATGCTGCAGCAGCTATACATGCAGCAGAGGGCCGTCAACGAGTACCTGTGCGAATAAGGCACGACGACAAGCTCAGGCTGCCTCGACCTTCACGCCAATGGCTGATCATTAAGGATGCATGCACTGTATTGTCACCATTTGAGGAGGCCACAAGGATGGTGAGCAGTGACAGTGCATGCATCAGTGACACAATCCCTGTTGTGTTCCTGCTGGAGCAGACTCTGCGTGGCATTATGAACAGGGCACTGGAGGCAGAGCAGCAGGAGGAAGAGGAGGACTTCCTTTCCTCTCAAGGCCCACTTTATCCAGACACCATCATTCCTATGTCACAGAACACACAGGAGCAGAGAGGGGAGGAGGAGGATTCTGGCATTTTCATAGGCTTCGAAGAAGAGGAAGACATGCGTCAATCTGTAAGCTATGGCTTTCCAACCCCAGGACACTTGGGAGTAGTATGTGGCTGGGAGGAGGAAGTTCCAGATGCTGTCTTCCTGAGTGACCCCGAGGAGTCTGCTTCTCAAGCCTCGGCAAATTTGAGACCCTGAGGTGGCTCTTCTTAACCAGCCTGTTGTTGATATTCCGAAGCACGTTCAAACTTCAATCCACTTTATCTTTCTCGCGGGGAAAATCGCTAGCGACCGCTTGGAAGAAACCAGTGGTTGATTTAGCTGTTATGAAAAATAAACTGCCACGCTAAGGTCGAGGCTGTACTCCTCAATAAGGTCACTAAATTCAAAAGACTTTTGCAACCATGGGTAGATCATTCCCCCCCCCCCCCCATTTTGACAGCTCTCTACTCCGCCCTTAAACCACATCCCACCTAAGTATATACAGGCAATGGACTCCCCTTCCCTGGCAACTCCTCTTCTCTCTTCTGCTCCCTCTTCCGTTCTTCGCCTCTCCCTCTATCCCCCCTAGATCTCTAGATCTCTTCATCTTTTCTGTTCCTCAATGGCCCATTCACCTCAATGGACTCTCCCTTCAAGATTCACAAATCTACTGTGAGATCATGATCAGATGTCCCCAGTTACCCGTATTTGATCTGACTTTACTACAATTACTACACCTAGTTCCCCCTAGCATAAACAGCCCACTGCTGATCTCTGATCTATGCCTCACTACCGACTCAATGTACTTAGGCTATATGTTATGCCCCGTACACACGGTCGGATTATCCGACGGAAAATGTTCAATGGGAGTTTGTTGACAGAAAAACCGACCGTGTGTAGGCTCCATCACACATTTTCCATAGGAATTTCCGTCACACAAAATTTGAGATCTAGATCTCTTTTTTTCCGACAACAACATCAATTGTCGTGAATTCGGATCGTGTGTACACAATTCCGACGCATAAAGTGCCACGCATGCTCGGAATCAAGCGGAAGAGCCGCACTGGCTATTGAACTTCATTTTTCTCGGCTCGTCGTACGTGTTGCACGTCACCGCGTTCTTGACGTTCGGAATTTCCGACAAGATTTGTGTGACCCGTGTGTATGCAAGACAAATCCATGGATTTTGTTGTCGGAATGTCCGATTGTGTGTACGGGGAATTATACTATTCACCAGTTCTAAATGCACAATACTATTGTACCATTCTCTATACAACCTGGGCTGTGGCCCTACCAATGGTTCAATCTTTGGTCCACACTCTACCTTCGCTCCTGGGGTGAATTCACCCCCTCAATCTCTGTCAGACGGTGACACCCTTTTTCTTCTAAAATATTTGAACAATAGATTAAAGGTTAGCCGAATGTTCTCCCCCTCATGAAACAGCTTGCTCCCAGACGGGGTGTCCAAGGGTGTCAGACGATCCTCCTGACCTTTAACTCTACCATCAGAATGGATTACATCGTTTATACAAGTTTGTTATTACTGTTTTGCCATTTGTGCCCATACATACGACCCTATTAACCTATGTCCTACTGTATGATTATCATTGTTCCCTTCCCCCTCTCATTTTTCTGTTTTCCCTGTAAACTTCAATAAAAATATTGAACAAAAAATAAATAAACTAACATGGATCATGCTCAATGAAAAGCTGGTTGGTATTTTGCAGGATAAAACTGATCGTGTTTGGGATCCTTGGATTAAGTATCTCCAACTTCCAGCTGACTGAGGAGTGTGGGCAGCGGAGGCGGGGGGCATTCGGACAGTCCTGTTCCTTTTGCTTTGTCTCATTCTTCTTCCCTTCCTTCTCTTCTTTCGTTCCTTTTCTTTGTCTTTCTTCCTTTTACTCCCCCCCCCCTTTTCTTTCTTGTATTCGTATTTCCCCTTTTTATCTAGTTGTGCTGCTACCACTTGTGCATTATGTTTACTCGCGGCCCGTTCCGGCGTGCCGGTGGGTGGTGGCGAAGTTTTGGGTTCTAATGTTTTTCCCTGGGGGTGGGGGGGTGGGGGGGGGTTCCGAGTAGGATGGCTGTTTGCTCCCTGAAACCATTTTCTTTCTGTTGAATTCCTACTGGCATCCCCTTGGGTTGGGAGTAGCTGGTGGTATAATATTTGATTCCCCTCTTTATACCTGTTCTTAATGTTTTGATATGCACCACCTGCGTTGTAGATCCTATTCTTGGAAACATTTTTAAGAAAAATTGTGAAACAGAAATTCTATGTAAAAAGTTAGAAATTAGACTGATGCCGTGTACACACGAGCAGACTTCAAATCGGACTGAACTCCAAAGGACTTTTCAACGGAGTTCCAACGAAACGGACTTGCCTACACCCGATCACACCAAAGTCCAATTGTTTCGAACGTGATGACGTACGACCGGACTAGAAAAGGAAGTTCAATAGCCAGTAGCCAATAGCTGCCCTTGCGTCGTTTTTGGTCCGTCGGACTAGCACACAGACAAACGTTTTTACGATAGGGATTGCGTCCGTCGGAAAGATTTGAAACATGTTCTATTTCTAAGGACCGTCAGATTTTTTGACAGAAAAGGTCCCATGAAGCCCACACACGATCGGAATGTCCGACGGATTCATTTCGTCGGACCTTTTCTGCCGGAAAGTCCGGTCGTGTGTACGCGGCATTAGAAAGTCATCCAGGGCTGGTGAGTGAATGAGCCCGGCGGTGCTCTGATGAAGGTGAGTTATGTGAAGAAGTCTTTTAGAAAGGAAACACAACGGCCTCAGTAGATCTATGGCTGTAATTGGAGGATGGTTTATGGTTATTCTTGAAGAATACGTATCATCCATTTACTAGTTAAAGAGCCACTCACTGTATTTCAATTAAACCTCCTCAGTAAAAGCCTTGACTATGGTATTAACTATGGCTTGTTACCTGCTAGACCAATAACCCCACCCTTCCATCTAATGATGACCACACAACACTGAAATGGAGTAAATTGGCCACAGCATCCGTTTTATTAACCAAATATAAATATCAAATAATTACCATAATAATTAACATAATAACCTTTTTTAAACATAACATCCAGTTTATTCACTAAAATAGAGCCCAAGGTCCCAATAGGCATAAAACCAGAACTGTACCTGCTTGTCACTTCTCAGGCCTCCAGTTGCGAAACCACCGTCTCGGAGACAACTAGCAGGTACCCATATACCAACTGGGAGCCGTACCTCAGACGGGTCCCCACACCATAGCTTTTTGATGTGCCCATATGACCTAAAAGTACCTTGCACCCCCCCAAGTGCTACAACCAACCCCCTTAGTCACTCAAAACCCCCCAAAACTAACACAACAATGCCCATCAAAATTGTAGGGCGGGTGGGTGGGAAGTTGCTCACCCTCTCTCCTTCGTGCCTGTGACCTCCCCTTTCTTTTCTGGCTCACTTCCTCCCCCCAGCTCCACCCCTTCCCCATAATCCCCCTGCACAGCCCTGCTTCCTTAACACCCCCCCCCCCTTCACTTAACTGCCTGTAACCAAGCCCCCATTAACCCCTGTCATGCCGGCCCTCCATTGATTGCCTTTGGTAATACGCCTGGCCTCTCTTTTATTACATTGGCTGTAGGAGGCTTTCACCGATTGAGGCTTTATTACAAATTATTAGTAAATTGTTGATGTGTATTTGTCAGTGAATCAAACATTCTGAGAACCAATATACTCCTCATAAATGATCTATATACTTGGGCAGGGAGTTGTCTCCTGCGTATAGTCAATCAAGGGGTGCTTTAAGACTGCAAAACTGCCCACCTATATTTTAAAGTTATGGGGGTGGGGGGTTCCTGCAAAGCTGAGAAAGAAAATTTGTAATGGATCTGGGCCTTAAATGGTCACCTCCAGACAATTAAAAATATATATTTGCATTTAAATATTTATTGAATAATAGAAAAAGACATATAGACATAAAACAGTAACTCATGATACATATAAAAACAATGGTGTATGTACAACATGTCAAACGGAAGTTAGATTGAAAAAGCCAACATGTTTTGCAGTCTGTGTATCCGCTTCTTCAGGGCTTGCTTACTTCGTAACTAACCCAGAAACTTTAAGCCATCCAGAACATCCGGACTAGGGGGAGACCAAAAATACCCCACATCACAGGCAAAGACCGAATGGCACAAGAAACACAATCACAGGTCTAATATAGATGCTCCTCACTTAGGATGGAAAATAGATAGGGCTCCATTAGGGGATAAGTTCACTCCCTTCATATACATGGTGGGTCCACCATAATGAGTTAGCAATCCCGTCCCAAAAGGTACTGCACATAAAGGTGTCACAAGAGATCACCCAGTTGCTGGAATACCTTCAAGGCTCCTTCTCACCTCTGATATGTACATGACTCAAACAAAAGAAGATTGGTGCATGACTGCACTCCAATTAAAATACTTCTTTATTATAATAAATCCATAAAACTATACAGCATGGCAATAGAGATTAGACCTCCTACGCGTTTCATACTACAGAGCTCTTAATCATAGTGTGAAACTCGTTTGAGGCCTCACCTTTCCCATTGTGCTGTATTATTTTATTGGATTTATTACAATAAAGGAGTATTTTTATTGGCGTGTGGTCCTCCATCTATGTTCTTTTGACCTCTCAGTGACGAGCTGGACTGGCACCCACTGTATGGGCAGAGTAACGTGGATCGACCCGGTGCATACAATTTGGAGATTTTCACTTAGGGGTGTACTGACTTTTGTTGCCAGCGGTTTAGACATTAATGGCTGTGTGTTGAGTTATTTTGAGGGGACAGCAAATTTACACTGTTATACAAGCTGTACACTCACTACTTTACATTGTAGACAAGTGTCATTTCTTCAGTGTTGTCACATGAAAAGATACAAGAAAAGATTTACAAAAATGGGGGGGTGTACTCACGTTTGCGATATACTGTGTACTGTAGGCCTGTACTATAACCTGTTCTAGACTCTAGCAACTGGATGCAAACAACAGGCTTGAGTGCAATAGCAGTGTTGTGTGGGTTAGGAACTCTCTCACCCGGCTCCACAGCTCAGCAGGATGAAGTGCTGACCTTCAATGTGAAGGGGGCCCCTTTGTCCTCCTCTGGGATGGCTGTGAAGGTGGTGATAGGATTGCCACCTGTCCGGGATTCACCCGGACAGTCCGGATTTTGATTCATGTGTCCGGGTTTCAGGCAGACCGAGACTCGGACACATTATTCAGACCGGGCTGTGGCTCCCCAAGTAACCAAGATAGTTACACACAAATTTGTGGCCAACTGGGAGCTGTGGGCAGCTGTCTGGGGTCAGGTTCAGCCAGCAAGTGCATTTTGGCCACACGCTATGCGCACTACAATACTATTCTCCTTGGGGCACTCAAAGGGGTCCCAGGCTGCTAAAGTGTTCGGGTTTGGTTTGAAGAAAAGGTGGAAACCCTAGGTGGTGATGACCTGGTCCATCTGCACACATGTTCTGCTACCTGCCTCCTTAGGATGATCAGCTTCCCTGGCGGCTTTTGTGACTCCCTGAATCCGGCGTGGGCCTGCATAGACCCACTCTCCAATCTCTCTCAAGTCTGGCCTCCAACATAGTCTCTCTGGCTTTTCCCTTTTTAAATACTCCCGCCCCTTTGCTAGACCTTATGGGCAGTGTAGTTCAGCTTCAGCTAATGCTTATAGCATACAAGTCCCAGAGTTCCCAGCATTTCTGTATGAGATGTATGATAAGTCGCAGGACACTGCCATCTTGTGGCAAAAAAGACAGTTCTGCAATACAGTAACATTGCACAGTGTTACAATTGTAACCAGATAATCAATGTTATTCACTTTACCTGTCAGTGGTCAGAATGTTATGGCTGATCGGAGTATATCTGCAGGCCCTTTTATTTACTGAACTGTATACTTGTAGCACCCCATACCTTAGGTAGGTGCTAGAGGTAGATTTTTCTCTAGTGTAGGTACATTTGGGCAGGCCTGTTTGTTTTGATCTGTGTGGGCTGGGAGTGGCTCAGAGTAGGCTGGTGATTCACAGCTAGCGTCATCTTTAGTTTACCTCCCTTCTGCTTCTAGAGGCTTCTAGAAGGAAGGTGGGGAAGAAGGGTGGAGCTGTCTGGGGCGTTCTAAGGAGCCCTGACCAATCCTCAACCTGGATTGGCAGAGGACAGGCCTCCCTAAATACCCAGGGTCAGCCCAGGTGGGGAGAAGTTGTTTGGGTGGAAGAACTGGAGATGGAGTGTTAGGCTGTTGGGGCCTTGGAGGGAGCCTTCCAGTCTGGGAGGAGGGGTGACTTTGGGTCTCGGAGCTGTACAGGGACTCCACACAACTCAAGGGGTGTCCTGAACGGAAGCAGGAGAGGACAGTAGGGAATACTGCCGGGCAAGCCTCCAGGAGGGATCCATCAGGTGTCCGTAAGTGGCAGGCACAGTCGGGAGAGCTGGGAGAGGCATGCTGGAGCGGACTGGGAGGCAGTCGGAGATGGACGTAGAGCCAGCGGGAGATACTGGGATGTTACTGGCATTGAAGTCAGGCCGCTGCGGTCAGGAGGGTTGTCAGGGTCTGCAGAGGGCTGACTGGGATCAGTAGTCCACCAAAGAGTGCAGCTAGCACTAGAACTTTCTTTACTACACCATAGGGGCTCGCGGCCCCTGCCTGTAATAAGTTACTTTGCTAAGGCCCGGTTGAAGCCAGTGTCAGGCCTAACCATGTGCTAGCTGAAGAAATAGAGATAGTCTGCAGCAAGTGTTGTGCAGGAGGAGAGTATCTAAATTGTCCCAAACCATGTGTGACGGGAGTCACTTTTGGTGGGGGGTTTGTGCAACTCAGCTTACCTTGGAGATCTCTGGAAACTCCGTGTGCAGCTTCCCCGGACCCTCTTATGTGTAAATCACTCTGTGTCCATTAGGGGCTCAGGGTGACCGAGAACCCCACTATGATCTGTGCTAGTCAGACTCAATGTTGTATATCTGTATATATTGTGTGTTGTCTCATGCTATTGTGGACTCTTTGCTGTGATCGTTTGGGGTGTGGTTGTATTCCATTGTTTGTGTCTGTCTGCCTTGGAAGAAACGTATATTATGGGATGGGTGTCTATGTAGATAGGGGGAGGGGGGATTCTTCCAACAGCTCTCCCTGTTGATAAGACTGTTTACTGATGAGAAGTTTGAATACACCTGACCTGTGTGTCTCTTGTGATTGGACAGTCAAGGGTGGGGGGGGGGGTGTCTTGGAATGGATATCTGAGGTAACATGTGCTGGAATAAAGGAGTTTTGATGTTGTTCACCCTACACTGAGTTACGTCTGGTGACTGGATGGGCTAAGGGGTCTTGGGTAGTGCTGATTCTGGACAGAGGAAGCATTTACGGCGGACATAGTCCTGTTGAGGACAAGGGTTTGTCACACCATACAACAATTGTTTCCTGAGCATCCCATGAATTCCTCAACCCCATCCAAGTTCTAATCCCTCTAACCCCTCAATAAAATAAAAAAAAAAGCTTTTTTGGACTTTTCATTGTCTTGGAGTGTCTGGAAGTGAACGCCGGGCTGGGCAGAGTGACAGGCGGGCCACAATCACCCAGCAACCAATACGGGGGGGGGGGGGGGTACCGCTAAATACTGAATACAGAAACCTAGGCTCAGGTATTTATATTAGCTGTATATTAAATATAAAGTACATTTTACGGCTTTGTGTGAAACAATAAGTGATAATTAATTTGATCTACTTGAAGTTCGGCTTTAAAAGTTGTTCGGAAACTTTTCCCATTGAGGAACTTCTGTTATGAAGTCGTCTACGGAGATGTGAAGTCGGGTGACGCCGGCTGATCTTGAGTTACCTTGTACTCATTGTTATGTGTGCGGGATGATTTGAAAGGCATAATATTTTCTGCTTTTAAAAAGACTTTTAATAATCAGCGTGACAACCTCCCGCTGATTGTATGGGGAAGTGAATTAATTTTTCTCTTTATTAAATGCGCTCATTTAAGGCTCCGAAGACGCAGAATTTTTTTTCTTTTCTGAAGAAAAAGAAAAAAAAAAAAGTTTTGTTGCTCAACCTTTCAAAATGTTTGACTTTTAATAAACTCCTAAAACTAGCGGAAAAAAAATACTCAAAAATAATAAGTAACACATCAAAAGCGCCAACAATGGTGAAGCAAGACAGGTTGGTGGGGGGGGGGGGGACTTGAATAGAGAGTGCCATAATTGCAACAAAGCTGGACAACCACCAATCAGAGAGGAGACACATCGGGGGGGGGGGGGGGGGATACGCCCAAGGAAGGGTTTGGGACTTTGAATGAGGCACCTCCTATATTGTAGACATGTGCGATTAGTTTCATACGAATCGAAAATTCGTACGAATCGAACATTCGTACGAATTTCCGTAAATTCGTACATTCGGGAGGATCCAAAATACGAATTTCTATGCTTCTGAATTTTGTACGAAATACAAAATTTCGCTTACGAATTTCGGATCCAAATTCCTAACGAACATTTGTAATTGTTACAAAAAGTTAACGAACCTAAAAGTTAAAAACTCAGGAAGTCATCACAGCACAGGGATGGGGGGAGCCCCTCATAATGAGCACAGCACAGGGATGGTGGGAGCCCCTCATAATGAGCACAGCACAGGGATGGTGGGAGCCCCTCATAATGAGCACAGGGATGGTGGGAGCCCCTCATAATGAGCACAGGGATGGTGGGGGCCCCTCATAATGAGCACAGCACAGGGATGGTGGGGGCCCCTCATAAAGAGCACAGGGATGGTGGGAGCCCCTCATAATGAGCACAGCACAGGGATGGTGGGAGCCCCTCATAATGAGCACAGGGATGGTGGGAGCCCCTCATAATGAGCACAGGGATGGTGGGAGCCCCTCATAATGAGCACAGCACAGGGATGGTGGGAGCCCCTCATAATGAGCACAGTACAGGGATGGGGGGAGCCCCTCATAATGAGCACAGGGATGGTGGGGGCCCCTCATAATGAATACAGCACAGGGATGGTGGGGGGGCCCTCATAATGAGCACAGGGATGGTGGGAGCCCCTCATAATGAGCACAGTGATGGTGGGAGCCCCTCATAATGAGCACAGGGATGGGAGGAGCCCCTCATAATGAGCACAGCACAGGGATGGTGGGAGCCCCTCATAATGAGCACAGGGATGGTGGGAGCCCCTCATAATGAGCACAGTGATGGTGGGAGCCCCTCATAATGAGCACAGCACAGGGATGGTGGGGGCTCCTCATAATGAGCTCAGCACAGGGATGGGGGGAGCCCCTCATAATGAGCACAGCACAGGGATGGGGGGAGCCCCTCATAATGATAAATTCATCATAACGAACATTCGTAATTGTTATGAAAAGTTAACAAACCTAACGAAAATTCGTATTTCGTACGAATTTAAATTGAATTTCGGACACGAATTAGGAAATATGAATTAATTCTAATGCGAAATGGAACGGAACGAAACAAAACAATTTTATTGATGGCGCACATGTCTACTATATTGAGGCTCGATACCTCCATTCCTATTCCTGATACAATGGAGAGGGGTTAAAGAGGTTGTAAAGCTCCATTTTCAAGTTGTACGTATCGGTAAGCCAATAATAAGGTCTAGAATAAGGCTTACCTATAGGTACAGTAAATATCTCCTAAACGTGCGCCGATATCTACTTTGTACTGCGCCGATGATGTCATCGGCGCATGCGCTGCAAAGAAACGGCCCTCCGTCATGTTTCTTCACTAACGAGTGCCATGACCGGCGGCTCCATCCAATCAGCATGCGATCGCATCCCCAGCAGCGCCCCCTAGTAGCTATTGCATGAAATGGCGTACAGGTTTGTGATTCCGCACAATAGAGCCGACCTGCCGCAGTACATGTATGTTAGGCTCTCCGCGATTGGTTAAGGACAAACAAAACTTTTTTTTTTTGGTGAATAATATTGTGTTGCAACAATGATATTTCTTTCCCAATCCTTAGACAATTAAATGCAACAAAACTAAAAAAAAAATGCTTTTTTTTTGAGCAATGTTAGTTTAACCCCTTCAAAACCGGGCACTCCTCTCCCCCCTCTTCCTGCCCAGGCCGATTTTCAGCTTTCAGTGCTGTCACACTTTGAGTGACAATTACTCGGTCATCCAACACTGTACACATAGGACATTTTTATCATTTTCCTCCCACAAATAGAGATTTCTTTTGGTGGTATTTATTCTGGGAGATTTATTTTTTGCTAAAAAAAGACAGAAAATTATGAAAACAACTTTTAGAAAATTTTGTAAATAGGTAATTTTTCTCCTTCACTGATGGGCACTGATAGGCAGCACTTATTGGGGGCACTGATAGGTGACACTAATGGGCGGCACTGATGAGCACTAATAGATGGCACTGATGGGCTTTCATAGGTGGCACTGATGGGCTCTGAAAGGCGACACTTATGGGCACTGATAGATGGCACAAATAGGTGGCACTGATGGGCGCTGATAGGTGGCACTTATGAATCCTGATAGGCGGTACTTATGGGCACTGATAGATGGCACGGATAGGTGGCTCTGATGGGTGGCACTAATGGGCAGCACTGATGGGCACTGATGAGATGGCACTGAAGGGCACTGATGAGGAGGCACTAATATGCAGCACTGATGATCACTGATAGGCGGCGCTGATGGGCTCTGATAGGTGGCACTTATGGGCACTGACAGATGGCACGGATAGGTGGCACTGATGGGCACTGATGAGATGGCATTGAAGGGCACTGATGAGGAGTAGGGATGAGCCGAACACCCCCCGGTTCGGTTCGCACCAGAACCTGCGAACGGACTGAAAATTCTCACGAACGTTAGAACCTCATTGACGTCTATCGGACTCGAACGTTCGAAATCAAAAGTGCTCATTTTAAAGGCTAATTTGCATGGTATTGTCCTAAAAAGGGTTTGGGGACCCGGGTCCTGCCCCAGGGGACATGTATCAATGCAAAAAAAAATTTTAAAAACGGACGTTTTTTCGGGAGCAGTGATTTTAATTATGCTTAAAGTAAAAAAAAAAAAAGTGAAATATTCCTTTAAATATCGTACCTGGGGGGTGTCTATAGTATGCCTGTAAAGTGACGCGTGTTTCCCGTGTTTAGAACAGTCTCTGCACAAAATGTCATTTTTAAAGGAAAAAAGTCATTTAAAACTGCTTGCGGGTTTAATGTAATGTCGGGTCCTGGCAATATGGATGAAAATCAGTGAGACAAACGGCATGGGTACCCCCCAGTCCATTACCAGGCCCTTTGGGTCTTGTATGGATATTAAGGGGAACCCCGCACCCAAATTAAAATAAGGAAAGGTGTGGGGCCCCCAGGCCCTATATACTCTGAACAGCAGTATACAGGCGGTGCAAACAAGACAGGGACTGTAGGTTTGTTGTGAAGTAGAATCTGTTTGTAATTTTGAACTGGTACATTTTTAACGTGTTTAGCTCCAGCCAAAAAATCTTTTTTAAGCTTTTTGGAAAACATAGGGAAGGGTTATCACCCCTGTGACATTTGTTTTGCTGTCTGTGCTCCTCTTCAGAAGATTTCACCTCACTTTCTGTCCCAATGACAAATGTTTTTTGAAAATTTGGGGTTTTTTGTGGAACAAGGATTGGAAAGCATCAGTGGAAAGGAGAAATGTTTTTCCCATATTAACTCTTACAGAAGAGAATTTCCCTTCCTAGGGGTAGATTTCATCTCACTTCCTGTTGTCTCCTTCCGTTTGTAAGTAGGAGTCGTTTGTAAGTTGGATGTTTGAAAGTAGGGGCCTGCCCTATATACTCAGCAGAAATTGGTGCCTTAGGTGTTGTTGTGGCCACAACACTGTAAGCCCTCACAGGGCCCTGCTGTGAAATATTAGATCAAGAATTGTAATTACATGTCCCTGTTGAACAAGGGCAGAAAAATTGGGCCTTTGGTGGTGGTGGTGGTGCCACAACACTATAAGTCCTCACTCGCTCTTGGTGGGTGCAGAAATGGGCCCTGCTGTGAAATATTAGATCAAGAATTGTAATTACATGTCCCTGTTGAACAGGGGCTGAAAAATTAGGCCTTAGGCACTGGTGCTGGTGCCACAACACTGCAACCCCTCACAGACACTCTAGTTGTAACGCACAAACGAGCCCTGCTGCAAAGTATTGCATCAAAAATTGTAATTACATGCCCCTGTTAAACAGGGGCTGAAAAATTGGGCCTTAGGCACTGGTGGTGGCGCCCAGAACCAAAAATGTTCTTACAAGCTATCAGCGTGATGATTGAGGAGGAAGAGGATAATTACTCAGGATAGTCACTCAGCATCAGCATAGGCAGTCTTTGCAGGGATCTGAGAT